>NC_037680.1:90265723-90395481 GCF_003255815.1 Theropithecus gelada
TTTTTTTTTTTTTTTTTTTTTTTGAGACGGAGTCTCGCTCTGTCGCCTAGGCTGGAGTGCAGTGGCCAGATCTCAGCTCACTGCAAGCTTCGCCTCCCGGGTTTACACCATTCTCCTGCCTCAGCCTCCCAAGTAGCTGGGACTACAGGCGCCCGCCACCTCGCCTGGCTAGTTTTTTGTATTTTTTAGTAGAGACGGGGTTTCACTGTGTTAGCCAGGATGGTCTCAATCTCCTGACCTCGTGATCCGCCCGTCTCGGCCTCCCAAAGTACTGGGATTACAGGCTTGAGCCACTGCGCCCGGCCGGGATTATTTCTTAAAGAAATCACTTATTTGTGATCTTTTTTCCTAAAAGAATGATTTAAAAATCATCTTTTGACTTTTCAAAATCAAACATTTTCTCCTTGAGTTTAAATATTTAGTATGCTTCATATGTCTTAGGAAAAATAAAAGAGAATTTTTTCATGTACTGATAGTATATACATTAATATTCCAGAGCTTTCTCTAACTACTGCAGATTGATCACCAGAGTACTAATTTCTTCACACTACGCATGAAAATATAAAACTGTTCTCTTTTCTGCTTTATTTGTGGCTTTTAAATGTGTTTACAATATTTTAGAAGGTTGCTTAGTTTTTGAATTTCTCAAATGCCACATAGATCAGTAAGCAAAATAAAGGCCATTAAAAAATTATAGCAGAATTAAAATTTCAAGGCAGAAGTATGTCATTCTCACATGATAAGCCAAAAGAGGTCAAACTTGTCTTTCTAATTTTTTCCAGAGACCTGCCCTACAAATCGGAAAACCATCACATGGATACATACATAAAAGTGTCTTTAATTGTGAAAGCACTATGCAAATTATTCATTGCTATCATCCCTAATGATAATTGCTAATTCCCAGATCACTTTCAAACTGAAAGACCCAAAATGACATAATTTTAAGGGGGTTACATGGAATAGTCACTTTGATAATTGTGTACTTATTATAACATACTAGAAAAATATGATATATTAAAACAAAGTTTGGCTAATATTATTTAGGATAAAGCTAACTAAAATTTATAAATAAGTCAGTTTAAATAAAACATTAAGGAAAAAATTGGACCTTATTGTAGGAGCCTGACTGTGGCAGCCATTGTGAGGGTAGCATGTGACTGTCTGAGGTTCAGTAAAGGGAGGTCCAAAGTAGCCCTTTCGGCTCTGTAGGTATTATTTGACTGTAAGGAGTCATTATTTCTCTAAGAGCTCTCAGAGTAAGGAACCTTGTTCTGGAGAGGATGTCCCATACATAGCAGAACTGTGACCAAGATGGCACTTTAGAGCCACTGCTGTTGCCACCTCTCTCCTTGAAACTTGGTCTTTCTCTCCGTCTGGTGCTTCTGCTGTCTCCCATCTCCTCCATAAAATTTATTTCTCTACCCTCCTTCCAACTTCAACTACTGCTCTAAAAAACTCAATGGCTATGGTATTTCCCTATGTACGTTCCCAAAAGTTATTTCCCAGACTTCGCCCTCTAAATTTAGATGGTCTTGAGTTAAGTACTGTACCTTTGGTATAATCAGTTATGGTCAGGGTGCTACAGGGATGCCAGATCTACCTAGAGCTGTGAGCAGGGCATGTTCATTCAGACAGTCTGTGAGCTGAAGAAGAAGACAGTTTGATGTCATCTCCAGGATATCATTAATGTCACTCAGGAGGAAATTGAGGTCTAGGGATGATTATACAGCAAATGAGTACACATTCAAGTCTAGAGTCCATTGGGTTCATTGCTAATCAAATATTATCCCCATTTATCTGAAGATATTTATTATGGATCATCAGCACATTAGATATTATGAAGTAACTAAAAGTGATTTAGACATAGTCTTTCCCCTTTAGAAAACTAATATAGGAAACAGATCCCAGCAATGTGGACAATTAATGGACTGTGGAAAGGAATAGGTTTAGTCTACTAGAAAGTCATGAAATAATGAAGGTTCATTTTCTGAATCTACTGAATTACTTTGATTTTTTTTTCATTTCCTTTTGTGTCTTTCCCTTCCAGGGGCCTAGTACTATCATGACACGTCTTGTTCTAGAATTCTCTTCTTTCCCTCACTCAGTCCCTATCAAACTAGATATATTTACTCCCCAGAGAAAACATGTTTCTTTCAGCTCTTTTTTCTTCTTTTCCTTTCCTTTCCTTTCTCCGTTCTTTCCTTTCTTCCTTCCCTATTTCTATCCTTCCTCTGTCTTCCTTTTTAACATTGCCAATTGACAAACAATCTCTCTCAGGTAAGATTTTTTAAAAGGAAGAATTCTGGTACTATATTTATGTTTTTTGTATCACTGATTACTTTTTTGGTTCCATTGTTTACATTTCCCCGTCATCTTACTGACTGCTTTCTGCTATTCTTCAAGAGTTCTATATTTGTCTTCTGTCTGCTATTCTTCAAGAGCTCTATACTGAGTATAGACAAATATGTACAAATATAAAATGTGTGTGTATCTTTGCTTTTCTATCTTATTAAGTCTATTGTCATGGCATATATTTTTGCATCTCTTCTTATATTGTCTGTTTCTAATCATATTTCCAACTGCTTTTGAAATATTTATATGGATGTTGCACTATTGCCTCATCTTAATGCTTTGAAAATGAAAGCATCACATCGGCCCTGCTCTGCAATAGGGATATTCTTATCCTAGGAGTTAGTTCTAAATAACTAATTTTCATCAATGATCAGGTCTTTAACTTGATCCTTAGTCTTCTCTTTCTTGAATTTCAGGACATTACCACTTTTTACCTTTATTAATAATGTGCATGTGGATATTCAAAAATTTTAAAATCTGTTTTCCTCTATATTGAAACCCTTCCTTTCCTTTAAGAACCCAAAACCTACCACACTCATAAAATTATCAGACTGCCACACCATTTGGTAACCTTTATAACTATATTTTTCTAACACCACGTGAATTAGCAATCATTAGGTTAAAGAGATATTTTAGAATAGGAAGTAATATTTCTAAAAATAAAACATTTATCTAAAAAATGGTTTATAAAAAAGTCACTTTTTTGGCTAATTAAACATAATATAGTCATTATAATATTACTATAGGCAGAGAAACTTATATGGCTGATGTATAGTATTAATTTTTAGGTTCATTTTAACATGCAGTTATTGGCACCACATATTATAATAGAGTGGAAAAATTCAAGTGTCCATTAATAAAAGACTAGAAGCAATCATGGTACCTCCATACAGTAGAATGTTTTATAGTTTTGAAGAAACTTGGCATATGTCCTGCAAGACCATTGAATCAAGGGAAAAAGCACATTGCAGAAGAGGGTATGCAGTCTAATATATGCATACAACACAATGTTCATACAAAGGCATACACACATTTTATATTTGTACAGGGTCAGTGTTGAAAATTATGCAACAAATTGTCCACACTGGTTTCTACTAAGGTAGTGTAATAGTTACTTTATACATTTTATTATATTTTGAAATTTCACAATAAGTCTAAATTAATATTATAATAAAACAAATGTATTACAAAATAACAAGGAAAGTAAAGACAATTGGGAAAATAAATGCTATCATGTTAATGGACATATTCCATTTCTAGTTGTTTAATAATTTTGAAAATGAAAAATCTTATGTTACAGTACATTCTATATGAAATATTAACAGCTTTAATACTTAATAGTTGCAAGTGTCATTTATAAATAAAGATATTTTTAAAATTATTTCATTATTTTGGCCCTGTTTTTAAGGCTTCAAAAGATACTCATATTATTTGAGAAATATATGTTGTCTTTTCTTGTAGCTGTTATAAACTTTAAACAAATGTAATTTGCTATGTATTTTAGTTGAATATAGAGACTTACTGAAGTAAAAATAATAGTAAAAGTAACTCTATATCATTCAACAATGGCATGCTGTTATGATTTTATAGTTTCATTTATAATTTTACAGTTCGTAATTTCATCCAGTTCTCTAAGACAACATACTTGATTCTTTTGCAATTAGACTTTGGAGCAATAAGATGTGATAATTTTTCTTAAAGTCATTGTAATCTAAAATTGTCCAGGTCTCACAAATCTTGCTGCTCTTAACCACTATCGGTACACCTTCAGAATGACCACGTTTTATGCTGGAAACTGCCTTGTTTACTCTGCAAGGCCCTTGGTATTTCACTTCCACCCTTATCAGTTCTTTCATGTCTTTCTGTCCTACCCTCCTACTGCAGAAAGGTCACTGCTCACAGAGCAGCCCTAGGCATTGCTGTTTTCTGCTATCTGTGGAAGCCCAGCAACAGAAAGGTTGTAAATGGGCAGCACTTCCTTTCAGCTTTACCTTATGAGAGACTTGCTGTTTGAAACACAGAAATGGGTGAGGACACTCTACTCTTACCATTGTGCCCCCATCTCATCCTGGCAGTGCTCGTGTTGTAGTTTCTTTACCTATAACTTCCCCCTGTCAAGACTTGTAAGAGGTTTAGGCAGAGGCTGTGCTGGGAGATGTGCACTTTTCTGTCTGTTGCTGCTTCCTTTTCTTGGTTCCTGGTTCCCACCTCTCAGGCATGCACCAAACATCCTCCTGAGACTTCCTTAATGAAGGACACCTTCTCTGCATGCAAATCAGCTCTTAAAAATGGACACCTGGGGGTGAATCAATGTCTAACCTAGTTCTAAATATAAATTTAAGCTTAGCTTGCAATTCTGTGACATGAAACAGATTTGTAAGTTTGCTTAACATTATCTATACACTATAGTCATGTAAAATTGCTTTGTCTAGAAACCTGAGAAAAACTTTTTACTTACAATTTCTTTTTAAAAATGTGCTTTCTTTCAGAATTTGAATTGGTATTTCCAAAACCAGATAATAATTACAAATTTCTATTCTTTTGCAGTCTTGCTCCTTCCCATAATTCTGGTATTCCAGAAAGTAGAACTAACCAAATAAATGTGCAATTTGATTTAAAATTATACTGCTGGTCTTGACAGTAAGAACAATTGTAATTTTGTCTTAACGTCCTTTTCTCACACTTACCAGATGCCATTGAAACTGTAAATACATTTTCAAAACGTGTGGAAAAACTTTTTTCCCACTTCCTATTTATTTTGTTATAACTGTATTTCACAATTCTCTGTTGCTCTGGTGATTTATGTGTTTGCCATTTTATCTGTGATGAAAATATTTGTAAAGTTACCATCAGTGAAAAGACTATATCCATTAATTTAAGAATGGCATGATGCTTAAGACTAAATTTTTAAAATGAATTTGATAAGGGAATTATTTTAGAAAAATAAAGACTTTAAGTTTGATGCTTTGGTTTATTTTTCAATAAGTAGATGACAAAGGGTAAAGTATATGGAAAACTAGATGAGAGGGCTATCACAGGAAGTACCCATAGACTTCGGATACATATGCAAAAGGATTTAATCATCTATTCACCATTTTGGTGAGGGAAGGATTCTTGCTTTAGGATTATGGGGATAGACTAATACACAATATTCACACTAGATTGTACAGATGAAATTGATAGCAGATTATCACATACACTCACTCCTAGCCCAGGGAAAGTAGATACAGCACACCACCATGGGCCACATGAAGTTGCACTCAAGCAGAAGGAACAAGTAGAGGCTGTGGGAGAGAGGCTTCATAGTGTCAAGAGAGCATGGTGACACCTGATTCCCATGGGAAGGTGTGGTTGACTTATTTGAAAAATTCCACCACTGGCAGAAAATTGAAACCTGCTACTCAGGTATCAGCAAGAACTGCACCTAGTCCCTTTGATAAGGAGCCTCGTTTGGCTGGGAGGCCTTATCCGCAGGAGCATAATGAAGAAGGAAGCTTGTGCTTAAGTCATTTGAGGCCTTATTGGTTTCACCAGAGGGTCTTAGTTTTGGCATTACAACTCAAAATGACTCCTGTGTTGTCTTTAGTTACGAGGAACAAATATCTTCTCTGGTAGTTTAAAAAAAAAAAAAGATGTTTTATTACAAAGGCAAAAACAATGGCTCTTAGGGATATGCAAGGCCCTGCACTATGCGAAGAGTTCAAGACCCAAACCTGTATTATATGTTCTCCAAGAACAGTCCCTCTTTCCCTCATTCGTGGATGATATGCTCGAATACGTGTAGAGCATCCTTGCAAGTAGGGATCTACTTACCCTTTCTCTTCCTAATAATTGTTGACAAAAAGAGTCAAACTCTGTAAAATATTTTAAGAGATTTATTCTGAACCAAATATGAATGACCATGGCCCATGACACAGCCCTCAGGAGGTCCTGAGAACAAGTGCCAAAGGTGGTCAGGGTGCAGCTTGGTTTTATATATATTTTAGGGAGACATGAGACATCAATCAGATATACGTAAGAAATACATTGGTTTGGTTCAGAAAGGCAGGACAACTCCAAGTTGGGGGCTTCCAGGCTATAGGCAAATTTAAACATTTTTCTGGTTGACAATTGGTTGAGTTTATCTGAAGCCCTAGGATCAATGGAAAGGAACGTTTAGGTTAAGATAAAGGATTGTGGAGACTAAGTTTTATTGTGCAGAGGAATCTCTCAGATAGCTGACTTCAGAGAGATAGAGAGCAGGTTATAAAATGTTTCTTATCAGACCTAAAAGGGTACCTGGCTCTTATTTGATTATGTCCTGGATCTGGAAAGAAAGGAAGAAAAAAAAAAGGCGAAAGAGGATTCTCTATAGGATGTGGATTTTTCCCACAGGAGACTTTGCAGAGCAATTTCAAGGTATGGCAAGGAAATATATTTTGGGGTTAAATATTTTTTTCTTGTCTTGTAATGTTATGCCAGAGTCAGATTGAAAAGTAAGTCACAACATATAGGGTCAAATAAAACTCATCTAATGAGAATTTATGGTTTGTCAGGCATGACTCCCTAGACCTCTTAGGTAGGAATTTGGGTAAGATAAAAAATCAGAACTTAGTCCTCATAATCTTGGATGTTTCTCTTGAGAGTCAGTCACCCTCCAAAGCCTTAGGATAACTTGACTTTCCAGCTACAGTGCTTGCTAACAACTGGCAACCTCTTTCTATGCTTTGCAGTTCCAATTCCAAAGAGATCTGATGATCTTTTTTGCCATTGTTGCAGAGGCATTAACACAGGGCCAAGTGCTTCCCGAGTTTATGGCCAGGTTATGAATGAGCCACTTCTGAGATAGGCATCCATTCTTCTTATACTCAGTGGTAGCTAAAATAGATGTGGAGACACATAACAAAACATGGCTAAATAAAGAAGCAGAAACTGATGGCATGGATTTCCTCATCAAGGAAAGATATGGAAAGCAGGACCTTCTGAAGTATGCATAGCAAAATACCCCAGAGCATCAAACCAGTTCCTCACTGCATTTTTTTTTTCTTTCAGAAAATAAAACTTTAATTTTTCAGCTACCAAGTCAAACTAGTGAATCAGCCTTGTCTTTTCCCTCTTTCTCCTTCCCACTCCCTTCCCATCTGTATTTTTGACAAACTAAAGATGTTGTTTTCTTTCTTAATATTTCTCTCTTCCTTTGAAATATACAGACATTAGCCAGATCCAGGCTCCTTTACCTTCAGCCTGAGTCTGTTACAGCTGTCCCTTGGCACCTTTATGGATCCTGTACCTCCAGAATCTCTCTTTGTCAGTTCCTGCTGTACCTAGCCCAACCAATCCGAATGAAACACCAGTTTCAAATAGGCTTATGTATCTGTCTATTCTTCCAGAATTGTCCTCAAGGCAATACCTTGAATTGACTCCTATCTTTCTATGTGTCAGCCCTATTTCCTGAAAAAAAAAGAGGCTACATTTAGGGTATTTTACACTTACATAGACTGAATATACAGGGTAGAACGAGATTAAGATCAGGATTGTTATATGTTTTGCTGCATTTGTTATTTTCCAAACCAGATCATAACCCCCTGGAGGATAGGAATTAAGTCAGGTTCTTTTTACCCTAAAACCCATTCAATCATGTACACTTTGATGTTGATTTCTTTATACTTTGAAAGCATTATAGTAAGTTATTTGTGTATTTGTTAAAGAAGAAAGAAATACAAAAAGTGGCTCAACAGTCAAAGACAGGTTTATTTTTGGAGAATAAACCTGAGAGGGGCTTCTGGACAATTTCAGTCAGGAGCATTCGCTCTTACAGACTAAGGGTATTTGAGGGTTTAGGGAGGGAGAGCTTATCACAGGCTCATAATGTTTCTGCATGCAGGAGAGTTTTATCGTGGGGTTGGCATGTCTCTGGACAGAGAGTAGGCTATCTCAGGGTTAGCATGTTTCTGGTTGGAGTGGAGGTTATCTCAGGGTTGGCATGTTTCTGGTCAGAGGGGGGTTTATCACAGAGTTGAAATGTTTCTGGGCGGAGGTGTCACTTGTGGTTTATGGTCATGCTGACATAGCCATTAGGCTGATGGTTTGGGGCTGGATTTAGGTGGTTTTTAATCAAGGGGAACTTAAAGTGGCTGTGTTTGTCCAAGATGGCGATGCTTCTGCTCTGTCAATTTGTATGGGTTATTTGATTCAATTGCTTAGAAAAAAATAAGTATGGCTATTTTGTCTTATCTGATGGGATTACATAGTGTAAAAATGGACCGGCTTAAGTAGGGCATCTCAACATCTCACAGCCACAAACTGAATATTGAGGCCTAATAATGAATTCATGTTGATGATCTTTTCAATGGTATTGTAAAATAACTCCCTTACTGATTAAACACAGCTCTTGATTTTTCTAAGCATATAAGTGAAACTCAAAGAATTAAAACAATAAAGTTTTTCCTGGGAGAGGGAAATCAGGAAATCTGATATAAAATGCCAGTTTGCCTCAAATTAGTAATTACTTGTGTAAAGTGTGCACTAAAAGATACATAGCCTGCGCACAGTGGCTCACACCTGTAATTCCAGCACTTTGGGAGGCCAAGCTCGGCAGATCACTTGAGGTCAGAAGTTCTAGAGCAGCCTGGCTAACATGGCAAAAACCCATCTCTACAAAAAAATACAAAAAGTAGCTGGGCATGGTGGCACGCTCCTATAGTCCCAGCTTCTCAGGAGGCTGAGGCAGGAGAATGGCTTAAACCCAGGATGCAGAGGTTCCAGTGAGCTGAGATTGCACCACTGCATTCCAGCCTGGGTGATAGAGTGAGGCTCCATCTCCAAAAAACAAAACAAAAAAAAACAAAAACAAAAACATAAATACCATTAACTATGTGATTTGTTGCAATTATGTTCTATGTATTCACCTTTGTATGTATTTACTTTTTCTATGTATTGACTTTTGTCACATTATTTTTTTTCAACTTAAGGGTGAATGTCAAACATGCATAAACCTCACCTGTAGAGTCTATTGTCTTTTAGCTTTGTTATGCCATAATACTGATTTTGTATGCATATATACATAATTTGGTAGATATTTAGCAATGTTACATTTGGAAAAACTGGGCCAGTATACTATAATCAACTTTGGAAAAGTGGTTCTCATTTGCAATTTTTCTTACAATTGAACAAATGACCGTTAAATACTTCATTTTTCTAAGTATATGGATTAAAATATAGCTTGTAGAAATGTCAGAGTATTCTAACTTCAAATGTAGGAAAGGGTTTTGTGTTGTTTTGTAAGTTCTTTCTTCAATTTTGTGAGTTAGTAAGTATATAAAAAGAATTCATTCTGACTGCAGGCTGACAACATTGGATTGGCAGCTGAAAAAAGTTGTCGGCATCGCCTGTCAAATTAAAACTTAGCAGTGTACAAGGTTTATAAAAGCTTGAAGCTATCCTGTCAATACTGGCATTTCATTAAGGATTAATTAACCCGAATTTGCTTGCTAATAAAGACCAAAATATCAATCATTTCTCTCACAAAATGTGTGACTAACTTGTAGCTTATGCATTGTATATGTGCATATTCATGGTTAAGAAATGAAATACTATAGGTCTTTTTTGAGTTTATACTAAAGGCAACAGTGTGCAAAGAAAAGTGGAAGGTTTTCTTTAAAATTAGATCAGAGCATACGCATAGCTAAAACTGACTTCAGTATTTGCTGCAACCAGGAAAATAGAAGACAATACTTCTTTTCTTTGAAGACCATTCCAGAATTGATTTTACACTTCACTTTTCTAATGTTCACATATTAGAAAAAAAGTTAATCTTATTTAAAATGCAAAAATAGATCACTTCATATTTCCAACTTACTACAATATGGTGAAAATGTTGCTAAAGTTCTGTATAAATTATATGTGTTAAATAAGTAAATGAAATTACCAGACCCTCATTACTTTTCTGCTCTTATAGCAATAATAAAAACATCATTTAAAGCTTCTGTGTTACGTTAAGTCATTATTGGGCAACTTAATTTAATTAAAAATAAGCTTATCCATTATGTAACAAATATTTTATTGGTAATGTATTGTGTTCCCTGAGCTCTGCAAAGTAATGGGGATAAATGGTAAGCAAAACAGACACATTATGTATCCTCATGGATTTAACAATTTATTGGGGGAACAACTGTGTGTTTAAGTCATACTACAATGCAAAAGTACAGCTCTACATGTGCAATGAAGGAGTGGTTTCCAAGACCATAAGAGTCTGTGATAAGGGGGTTTACAGAATAAAGCAGATCAAGGAAGTCGTCTTTAAGAGGTTGCCCTGGAGTTTAGACCTGAAGAATTTGTGAGGAGGTATCAGTTGAAAGAGTCAGGGAGGCTGGGCACGGTGGCTCACGCCTGTAATCCCAGCACTTTGGGAGGCCGAGGCAGGCAGATCATGAGGTCAGGAGATCGAGACCATCCTGGCTAACATGGTGAAACTCCATCTCTACTAAAAACATACAAAAAAATTACCCGGTCGTGGTGGTGGTTGCCTCTAGTCCCAGCTACTTGGGAGGCTGAGGCAGGAGAATGGCGTGAACCCAGGAGGCAGAGTTTTCAGTGAGCCGAGATCACACCACTGTACTCCAGCCTGGGTGACAGAGTGGGACTTTGTCTCAAAAAAAAAAAAAAAAAAACCAGAGAGAGTCAGGGAAACATCTGCCCAGACAGAAGGACTGAATAAAAGGCCATTTGGCAAGAAGTGCAACAAACACAGGGACTGGTATGGGCTGCATTATGTCACACCAAACAGATATCCTGAATTCTTAACCCCACATACGTTAGAATGTGACTTTATTTGGAAACAGGGACTTCGCAGATTTTACAAAGTTAGAATGAGGTCACTGGGGTAGACCCCAATCCAATATGACTGGTGTTCTTGTAAGAAGGAAAAATGTGGACATGGACATGCAGAAGAAAGACTATGTGAAGAGACCCACAGAAGAAGGCCATATTCAAGCCAGGGAATTCCTGAGGTTACCAGAAGCCAGGAGAGAGGCCTGGAGCAGATCCTTCCCTAGCACCTTCAGTGGGAGCATGGCTCTGCTGACACCTTGATTTTGGCCTTCTGGCCTCCAGAAGTGTGGGACAATAAATTTCTGTTGTTATCAGCCACTCTGTTTGTGATATTTTGTTACAGCAGCCCTAGGAAAGTAATACAGGGACTGAAAACATACCAGTGTAGATTGCAAAGGAAGAATAAGAGCAACTTGATCTGAAGAGAGAATAGAACAATAGGCAGGGACAAGACAATAGGTCCTGAAGGCCATTTTTGTGAGTTTTCTTTTTATTCTAAGAGCAAAGGATTTAAGAAGTACAAGAAAAAGATGATAGTAGCTTGGATACTAGAGTGTTAGTAATGGCTATGGAGAGAAATCATTGGAAATAGGGAAGTGGATAGAATATTATGAATAAACCACAAAAACTCAGGATTACTCAAGGACATCATTTCAGCAATTGTGTTGGCTTTTGTAATCAATTTTTCAATCTCTGTTGAAAAATAGAGTGTCAGCATCAAAGCATACTCTTTTATTCTATTTTTTTCTTTTATGGTTTTTGTTAATAGATTGAGGAGTAGTTGGCAGGTAATATAATGCATATGTTTAAAAAGTGTGAAATTTAATAAATTTTGACATAAAGTATCATCATAATCAAGATAATTAACATCCAATATCTAATATCCAATAATCCAATAATTAATGTCTAAACCCAAAATTTTCCTAGTGCCTCTGTGGTTACTTTACTTATTTATTGAGATGGAGTCTTGCTCTGTTGCCTAGACTAGAGTGCAGTGGTGTGATCTTGACTCACTTCAACCTCTGCCTCCTGGGTTCAAGTGATTCTCCTGCCTCAGCCTCCCAAGCAGCTGGGACTACAGGTGCATACCACCATGCCCAGCTAATTTTTGTGTTTTTAGTAGAGATGGGGTTTCACCATATTGGCCAGGCTGATCTCAATCTCCTGACCTTGTGATCCACCCACCTCAGCCTCCCAAAGTGCTGGGATTATAAGCATGAGACACTGAGCCCGGCCATTACTTAATTTTTCATAATATTCCTTTCTCTGAAATTTATTTTTCTTATATTGTCATCCCAGTTTTTTTATTATTAGCATGACATATTATTTCCCACTATTTTAAAACTTATCTGTATCTTTGTATTAAAGAGAGTTCCCTGCAGACAGCAAATAATTGGGTTTTACTTTCTTGTTTAATTTGATAATGTCTGCCATTTAATTGGAATATTTAGTTCACTTACATTTTATGTGACTATTGGTATGGTTAGGTATTAATCCACCATTTTTTTTTGAGACAGAGTCTTGCTCTACACTCCAGGCTGGAGTGTAGCGGTGCCATCTCAGCTCACTGCAACCTCTGCCTCCTGGGTTCAAGTGATTCTGCCTCAGCCTCCCAAGTAGCTGGGACTGACTACAGGTGCATGCCACCATACCTGGCTAATTTTTTGTATTTTTAGCAGAGGCGGGGTTTCACCGTTTTAGCCAGGATGGTCTTGATCTCCTGACCTCGTGATCTGCCCACCTCGGCCTCCCAAAATGCTGGGATTACAGGCGTGAGCCACCATGACTGGCTCATCCACCATTTTCTACTTGTTTTCTATTTGTTTCCTTTGTTCTTCCATGACTGGCTCATCCACCATTTTCTACTTGTTTTCTATTTGTTTCCTTTGTTCTTTGTAATTTTTCCCTTTTTTCATACTTTCTTTAGGATTATTTTTATTATTCCATTTTAGGTATATTGTTACCTTGTTAGTCATAACGCTTTGATTATTTTGGTGGTTGTTTCTTGCTTCAAGTTAATATTAAGTTATGTACCTCTTCACATATAGTATGAGGAACTTGTAAGAATATATTACTACTTCCAATTTCTTCTCCTGGCCTTTCTGTTATTATTGTCATGCATATTATTGTATATATGTTATAAAAGTCACAGTACAAGTAACTTATCATTGGAATGTATTTAAATATTAAGGAAAATATCTTAGGTATTTACCTAAAAAGTTAATTATACTTGTGATCTTTATTTCTGTGTGGGAATGTTGATTTTTGCATGATTATCATTATACTAAAGTACTTCTTTGGACATTTCTTATAGTGTGGGGTTTGTTGGTGAAGAATTGGTTCATTTTCTTTGTCTGAAAGTACTTAGTTTAGCATTTTTAAAATGCTATTCTTCCAGGTTATAAAATTCTAGATTGGCAGTCATAATATTTCTTTTAGTATTTAAAAATGTTGCTCAACTGACTGCTTACTTCATTGTTTTCTACTAGAAATTGGCTGTCATTTTGATCTTTGTCCTTTGTAAAGGCATATTTTTTTTTTTGTCTGACCCCATTCAAGATTTTGTCACTGATTCTGAGCAATTTGAATATAATGTATCTTGACGTAGTTTTCTTCATGTTTCTTGTGCTTGAAGTTTGATATGATTCTTAGAACTGAGAGTATATAGTTTGCCTCAAATTGCAAGATTTTGGTTACTATTTCTTCATAATTTTTTGTCCCTTTTTATTTCTCTTTTCCTTCAGAGACTCCTGTTGACAAAAAGATTCAAACTCTGTAAAATATTTGAAGAGATTTATTCTGAGCCAAATATGAGTGACCATGGCCTGTGACACATCCCTCAGGAGGAACTGAGGACATGTGCCTAAGGTGTCAGGGTGCAGCTGGGTTTTATACGTTTTAGGGAGGCATGAGCCATCAATCAAATACATTTGAGAAATACATTGGTTTGGTCCAGAAAGGTGGGACAGTTTGAAGCTGGGGGGAGGGCTTCCAGGCTATAGCTGGTAAATTTAAACATTTTCTGGCTGACAATTGGTTGAGTTTGTCTAAAGACCTTGGATCAACAGAAAGGAAATGTTCAGGTTAAGATAAAGATTGTGGAAACTAAGGTTCTTTTGAAGTCTCATGGTGGCTGCCATTAGAGACAATAGATGACAAATGTTTCCTATTCAGACCTTTAAAAGGTGTTAGACTCTCATTTAATCTCTTCAGGATTGGGAGGGCCTGGGAAAACAAAGATCTAGCTATGTTAATAGAGATTCTTTACAGATGCAAATTTTCTCCCACATAGGACAGCTTTGCAGGGCCATTTCAAAATATGGCAAGAAACATGTTTGGATTTTCTTCTTTGTCAGGTAATGTTACATGTAAAATATTTGGATTTTCTGCTTTGTCACGTAATGTTATGCCAGAGTCAGATTGGAAAGTAAGTCACGATATATAGCGTTAAATAAAACCCATCTGATGAGAATTTATGGTTTGCAGGGCATGACTCCCCAGATCCCTTAGATAGAAATTTGGGCGAGATAAAAAAATCAGAGCTTAGTCTTCAATCCCATTGCATTTATATTAGTTCACTTTAGGTACTCCACAGTTTATGGATGCTCTGTTAATTTTTTTTTCAGTTTGTGTTTGTATTGTTTTGAACTCTATGTCTTCAAATTTATTTTTCTTCTGCAATCTCTAATCTGCTTGCATCTAGTAAATTATCTCAGATATTATATTAATAGTTCTATTACCAGACATTTTATTTGATCCTTTTTAACTTCCCTGTTTCTTCTTAACCTATTTAATCTTTCCTTTCATTTTTTGAACATATGAAATTTGATGTAATGACTTAAAATGTTCTTTTTTTTTTGAGCCAGAGTCTCACTCTGTTGCCCAGGCTGGAGTGCAGTGGCTCGATATCAGCTCACTGCAACCTCTGCCACCCTGGTTCAAGCAATTCTCCTGCCTCAGACTCCCGAGCAGCTGGGATCACAAGCTCCTGCCACCGTGCCTGGTTAATGTTTGTATTTTTAGTAGAGACCGGGTTTCACCATCTTGGCCAGGCTGGTCTTGAATGCCTGACCTCGTGATCCACCCACCTCAGCCTTGCAAAGTGAGGCACCTCATTAGAGGCATGAGCCACTGTGCCTAGCCTTAAAATATTCTTGTCTAATTTTATCATCTGTGTCAGTTATGTTTTGGTTTGGATTGACTTTTCACATGGTTCAGATTTTCCGGTTTCTTTGCATGTTGGTAATTTTTGTTTGGATATCAAACAATGTGATTTTTACTTTTTGGGTACTGGAAATTTTTATTCCATATTCTTTAGATTTCTTTTGAAAAGCAGTTAAATCACTTAGAAGCAGTTTGATCCTTTTGGATCCTGATTGTAAACTTAGAAACAGAACAGAATTTAGTGCTAAGGCTGTTCTTTTTGGTCCCACATCCAAGGTGTGACCTCTCTAAGACCTCTACCCAATAGCCATATGAATTAAAAAGATTTCTTAGTTTGAAAATATTCATTATCCTCAGTCTTACTGAGTTCTGAACATATTGTTCTGGCTATTCTTTTCAGGTGGCTCTTTTCATAGCCTTGGGTAGTGTCCTAACAAACATGTGCTAATTAGTACCCAGCTGAATATTCAAGGGGAATTGTTTACAGATGGCTGAAATTTTCTCTCTGCTGCCCTCTTTTCCCTTTAGTATGCACTTTACTATGCTGCTGTGGAGAGGCTATCCTACTCCAGAAAAGACTTATCATTTCTTCACACCACTCATTTATTCATTTTCTCATTTAAACTTCTTCCAATCTGACTTTTATATCCTCTGAAATTCTTATCAAGTCATTGGATCATCATTTTGCTAAATCTATTGTTTATTTTTGGTATAAATATTCTGGCCTCCATGTCTGACCTCATCTTTTATTAATTTCTCCTTCAATCCATCACATTAAAAAAAAATTCTTCGATCACAGTAGGCATGATTTTGTCTTAGAACATTTATACTGGCTATTTTTTCTGCTTGAAATGCCCCTTCTTCAGATATTTGCCTGGTTAACAAATTCCCCTATTTCTAGACTTAACTCCTTGTCTTAGTCCATTTGTGCTGCTATAACACAGACTGTGGAATTGATAAAAGACAGATATTTATTTCTAACAGTTTGGAGGCTGGGAAGTCCAAGATCAAGTTACCAGCAGATTTAGCTCTCCGGCCAGGGCTGCATCCTCCAGAGGGAAGGAAACTGTGTCCTCACACTGCCTCCAGAGGCAGAAGGGCAAGAGAGAGATGCTCTCTCTACCCAGCGCTTTTATAAGGATATCTAATCTCATTCATGAGTATGATGGTTAATATTAGGTGTCAACTAGACTGGATTGAGGGATGCCTAGATGGCTGATGAAGCATTGTTAATAGATGTGTCTGTGAGGGTTTTCCCAGAGGAGACTGATACTTGAGTTAGTAGACTGGGAGAGGAAGATTCATCCTTAATGTGAGTGGCACCAACCATTCGTCTGCCAGTGCAGGTAGAACAAAGCAGGCAGAAGAAGAGGATAAGCAGCTTGTTAAGTCTTCTTGCTCCTTCTCTTCCCATGTCATGCTGGATGCTTGGCTTCCTTTCCTCCTGCCCTTGGACATTAACTCCAGGTTCTTCAGTCTTTAGTCTCTGAGGCTTGTACCAGCAAACACCTATAGTCCCAGACTGAGGGCTGCACTATTGGCTTCCCTAGTATTGAGGCATTCAGATTTAAGTTGAGCTATGCTACTGGCTTCTCTCTTTCTCTAGCTTGCATATAGATAGATATAGATATAGATCCTATTGGTTCTGTCTCTCTGAAGAACCCTGACTAATACAGTGAAAGAGGAGCCCTGAAGGTCTAATGACCTCTTAAAGGCCCCACCTCTTAATACTATCACAATGGCAACACCTGAATTTTGGAGAGGACCCATTCAAACCACAGCACTCTTCAATAAACCTAATCACCCTACTTAAAATTCCAACAACTTCCCAGGATAGCCAGTCTCTAAAGATAACCCTCAATAAACCTTGTGTAACCCTTTCGTCTCGAATCTGGGCTAGCCCTGACTTTGCAGCCAATAGAATGCAGCAGGTGTGACAGTCTAGAACTTCTGAGGCAGTCAGAGGACAACTTGCAAATCTGACTGGGTCCGCTTAAATGCTAGCGGTCAGGATGCTCACTCTCAGTACACATGGAGAGGCCACCTTTAGGCACCTTGATCAATAACCTCAGCTCAACTTACATTTGACAACCAGTATCAGCTGCTGGCTGTGTGATGGAGCTGTCTTGGACCTCTAGCCCAGAATAAAGCCCTGGCTGATACCTGTCTGTAAACACACGAGAAACTGTGAGAGCCAGCTAGATCAGCTACAACACAGTAATACAAGTTAATAATAAATTGTTTGAAGCCACTAAGCTTCGAAGTGGTTTATAGGCAAGGATAACTAGGAACTCTGTTTGCCCTGCACTTCAATTTTCAATCTCTTGCTCTTTGTCTTTTTCCCTCAGCATTTGTTATCATGTAACATACTATATGATTTGTGATTTATGATGTTTATTTTTTGTCTTCTTGTCCCCACCAGATTAAAAGCTCTTAAAGGTGCCAATCATTGTTTGTTGTGTTCTCTGATATATCTCAGTTGTCTAGAACAGCATGGCTAATACATAGTGGAATTTCAATAAATATTTGTAAAAGTAATGAAGAAGGCAGTAGTCTATCCTAAAAAAGTTAAGGAAGACTCATTCAAAAGATGATCACAAATTTACTCAAATGTGGTTCATTCCCAAAGCCAAAATGATAAATTAAGATGTTAACAAATATCTATTGAACACAAACTAAATTAGGGACTTATAATTATTAATAGCAAACTGGAGAGTAATTATTAGAAAAAAATGAAGCCATTTGAAATTACTTTCAAATATTACACCATTATAAGCCTCTGGATAGTGATTTTAGATTAATATAAAATTTGATGAAACCAATCATAATGAAAAAGATACTAATTATTCTCACTCAAAAATAATAATTAAAACAAAATTTAAGGGCGTATAACCACAATTTTCAATACTTGAATTTGTTATAGTACCTTTTTTAAGTGATTACAGGGTTAACATAATTTGAGTTGTTCATATTTATTAACATTAATTTCACCTCACTTAATGGAATCTGCTGGAGATTGACTTGTGTTTCTACTAAAAATACATGAAATATATTAAGAAAAAGCAGAGAGAGAGCGCCACTGATTTATTGTGTTTGGTGTCCAAGAACAGCTCAAACTGCTTTTTGTGAAAGAGTTATGCCTTACTGTTTCCTTAAAAATGTTTTATCTGCCTGGCCTGGTGGCTCATGCCTGTAAATCCCAGCACTTCAGGAGGCTGAGGCGGGCAGATCATGAGGTCAGCAGATCGAGACCATCCTGTCTCACACGGTGAAACCCCGTCTCTACTAAAAATACAAAAAATTTGCTGGCCGTGGTGGCGGCTGCCTGTAGTCCCAGCTACTTGGGAGGCTGAGGCAAGAGAATGGCATAAACCCGGGAGGCGAGCCGGCAGTGAGCCGAGGTCACACCACTGCACTCCAGCCTGGGTGAAAGTACGAGACTCCCTCTCAAAAAAAAAAAAAATAAAAAGTTTTATCTTGAAAACTGTATGTCAGTTCTTAGATAGTTAAGTTAGTAATATGAGGAATGTCTACAAGGTTTTAAGGAAAAAATACATTTTAAGAATGTTCACTGAAAACCCTTTTAAAAAAATGGGTTCTGAATTTTAAAAACATTCAAATAGATTTAGTTTTGAATATATAACTGGAATTACAAAAGAATCATCAATGTTTGACTTCTAATTCATATGCCAGCAAGCATTTCTAAGCAAACTATAACCAAGAAAAATGCCAAGCACACTCTGTAAGCTTAGAATGTATGTGAATTTCATATTAATTCTCTTTGACTCCTCCTGAACTTGAGCATCTTACACGTCTGATTGGGCAATGTATCAATTCTCATGCTCAATGAATTCAGTCATAGGGCACATGCAACTTAAAGCAATGAGGCCTAACTGCCGGGCTGCTTAGAACTCTCAGTAGGGATGAATAGCACAGAGTCAGCATGCAAACAGAGATGTCATAACATGAACAAAGAGCAAAGGCTAACATTTAGCCTGAATTTGGAGCAAAACCAAAGTTAAGATCAAGCCCTACCTCAGCACACTGATGCTTCAGTTTTACATGTTTGCTTCATAGACAGAACTACTTCACATTTATTTACCTTCCATTATACAATCTACACATTAAAAACAAAAGACACCAAAACAATAATGGCCATTAAACAAAAAGCATGATGTAGCTTGCTAAAGAATTTATGGGCTTTTTGGAAGTGTTTTGGACAGATTTCAACCTAACATTACTTTTATTTCATATTCTTTTCCTTACAGAATGGAGTATCATGATAACTAGGTATTAAGTCAAGTCAATAGTGGACCAAGTTGCCTCTGTGGAATTTAAGCTTTACAAGAAGAGAGACTAAGCATATTTAGTCCTTGGTGGTAGAACTCTTTGGTGTGAAGCCAAGTAGTTGCTTTTGTAGCTTTGATTCAAAGAAGCCAAAATCAAATGCTGTAGGGCCTGAAACGTGGTGAAAGTGAGTGAAGTGGACTAGCTGGCACTGAAACTTGTAAACCCTATCTAAAGGAAACAACCACTACTTACCTCTACCAATAGCCATGCTAGATTGTGACAGCAGGGATGCCAGGTATTTTGTTTCTGCAAGAGAAGCCAGAAATACGAATTTATCATGTCAACTCTACTAATAAATACTGAATTGTACTTCATTGTTTGGTGCTTTATGCAGACAAAAAAAAAAAAAAAAAAAAAGGAAAAAAGAGAAGGAGAGAAAGAAGAAGCAAAGAAAAGACATATACTCTCGTGTAGATTGAATTTGGTCCACAGTTTACTAGATTGAGATCTGTAAGAATAAACTAAGGAGGTAAGAGAAAGAGGAGGGAGGGCATATTAGTTAGGTGAGAAGTAATTGTAAAATATATTATAAGCATTTATTAGCACAGCAAAATTTATGGACAAAATAGAAACTTCAGCTCAAACTACATTAAGCTTTCTGCAATCAAGCTGTATCACCTTCTGCTTCTCATTGATATCCTTTTTCTTACTACTTCCTCCCTTATTCAGAGAAGTGTTGGCTAATTGTTCACAATCTTACTATGTACTCACTTTCCATTATACTCTATTAATTAACTCTATCATTCATTGATTTAATGAATAAATATTTTTCAAGTTCCATGTGCATGCATTTCTAGTTTATGTTGAAATGTGGTGTAGCCAAAAAGTCACAATGATCACATGGAAGCTATTCCTAATGCCTTAGCCTCTCAATATTTTGACTTCCCTGAATTCCAAAAGGCATCATCATTTTGCTTCAGCTTGACATCCCTAAGGTCATAATCTGGACATTGTTGTTACCAGGAAGTGTTCCATGTCTAAATTCATGAATTCAGATTTTTAACTCATTGACCCTTCCCTCCTTCCTTCCTTCCTTCCTTCCTTCCTTCCTTCCTTCCTTCCTTCCTTCCTTCCTTCCTTCCTTCCTTTCCCCCTTGCCTCTCCTGTTCTGAATTCTATCAATATTACTGCACTCCATCTCTTTTTTGCTCTCATTAAATTCTTTGAACTTTATAATTTCTCTCTATATCAACATCTTCTACCTCCCAGTAGTGTGGGGTCCTGTTTTAATCAAGCTAATATTGAGACTCTTTCATATTAGTGAATCTCATGACAAAATCTGTACTCTTTAGATCTGGATTTTTTATAGACACGACATGTAAAATTCTACCCTTTTGTTAATCCACTCCCCTCCACACTGAAGGTTGAAACTACTGCAAGTTTAGGTTCATCAAATTTGATTAGACCTCAGAATCCTCTAGATTTCTAGATCTTTTACATATCTTTTAACCATATCTTTTTCTTAATCTTCACAGTGGCTATTTTAAACCTTTCTCATTCTACTCAAGCTCTGACTGCAATTTTTTCTTACTTAACACATGACCATCAAGATAACTGCTCTTAAATTTCTTCACTTAGCTACCAACTTAACTAACAAGGTAGCATGGTTTTAAAAAGTACTATGTTCAGGCTAATTCCTTCAACTATGCTTATTACACTATCTGCTAAGCTGTCGTCATTTTTCATTCATTAATTTTATAAATCATATATTAGTCACCTACTTTGTGACAGGTACTATTCTGGGCTCTTTGGCCACACCAGTGAGTAACACATATTAGGATCCTGTTCTCAGAAAGACGTTCCATTGAAAGGAGGTAATCAGCTGTTAGAAAAATATTAGTTTCAGCTAGTAATAAGAATGGAAAAAATGCTAAGACAAGGTGATAGATTTGTCAGATAGTGAATACCTGGGTGTGAAGATACTTCCATGAGGAAGAGACATTTGGTCAGGGAATGACAAAAAGGAGCCAACCATGAGAAGACATAGAGGAGGAGCATGTGAATTCACAGGAAAGAATAAGCACATGCATCCTAACTTGGGAAAGGACTTGGTGTATTTCATCAATGCACATGTAGTTGAACAATCATGGGTAATAGTTGGAGATGAGATTACAAGGTGAATCAGGAGCTAAATGTAGGTTATGCAGGAATCCTTTTGTGGTTGTTAAGCATGGGATTGATGTCATCCAATTTAGATTTTTAACAAAAACCCATACCATGCTGAATGTTTATGGAACTACGTAAGGGTAGAAGAAGAGATATTATTTAGTAGGTAATTCAAGTAATGTAGGTGAGAGATAATGGTGGCTTGATTTTAGGGTGACACTAGGGAAAGAGAATGGTTGACAGATTAAGAGTATATTTAGGGGGTAAAGCCAGAAAGATTTGCTGATCTATTGATATGGGAGTTAAGAGAACGAAAGGAGCAAGAATAATTCCTAGTGGTTTTTGTTTGTTTGTTTGTTTGCTTGACTAATTTTGTTATGTCATTCATTAAATTGAGAATGAAAGAGCAATATTTTTGAGATCAAAATAAAGTTGCAATCCAGAGTTAAGTTTTATGCATGCTAAATTTAGATGCTTTATTAGACATGCAAGTTAAGATGTCTAATTGGCAATTGGATATGTGAGTTTGGAGTTCAGAAGAGAGGTCGGCACTGGCCATCAATATTCAGTACCCAATGGCTTGTGGGTGGTAAAGCCATGGGACTAAGTGAGAGAATCTAGGGAGAAATCAGAAAGAAGAGAAAAAAGTTCAGGCCACGTCCCTGGCTCACTCTAGTATTTAAATAATAATCAGAGAAAGAGGAACCAACAAAAGAGACTGAGAAATAGCTAGCTAGCAAGATAGGTGAAAACACAAGGAAGATTGATACATGCTACAGAAACTAAGAAAAGAAAGTACTTCAAGAGGATGCAAATGTATATACTTGCCAGAGCTAAAAAAGAAGAAGATGCAAATGACCAACTGTTTAGCTGAGAAACTAGTAATGTTGAAACTGTGAAATAGTTGTTGAAGTTGGTCTGGAGGGGTGTCATTTGTTGTAAGAACTATTTCAACTGAATTGGAGTCATTTGAGGAGAGAATGGGAGGTAAACAACAGGAGACAGAGACAACAGACAACTCTTCTTGTAAGTTTTATCATGAAAGGAGACCAAGAAGCGAAATAGTAGCTGGAAGAGAATGTGTGCTAAAGCAGGGTTTTATAAAGTGGGAAGATTCTAGAATATGTATGCTGCTAGGATTGATTCAGTAGAAATAAATTGGTGATGTAGGAGGAAGAGGATACTTGCATGAGCCAAGTTCATTAGAAAGTGAGCTGGAGATGGAGCTAGAGCACAAATTGAGGGATAGAACTTTGACATCAGCAGGGACACTTCATTTATTGTGAAAGAAAGAAAGGGGATGGGTAGAAGTTTAGGTAGGTAGTTAAATTTTGTGATGAAAGCAAGGAAACCCTAGGTTGAATCTATTTATCAAGATCATCATTTGAAAGGGAAGAGTGAGTGGAAAAGAGGTAGGGCTGGAGGCCACTGCACAAAGGGAGAAGGTATGAATACTCATTTTACATAGTGTCAGAGTAAATATGCAGTGCAGTGGAGTTGCAGAGTATTAGAGAATGCCATTTTGTCACTCATGGTCATGTATTTAGAATGAGACAAAATAGCATTGCTGTGCATCTTGAAGCTTGCACAATGTGATAGGCTGAATAATGGTCTCCAAAGATATTCAGATTCCAAACTCTGGAACCTATGAATGTTATATGACAAAAGAGACTTTGCAGATGTGAATAATTAAAGATTTTGAGTACAGGAGGTTACCCTATATTTACAAGATCTGTTCTAAATGTAGTCACAACTGTCCTTATAAGAGGAACACCATGATTTTAGCCCAGTCTGACTCATTTTGTACTTTTGACCTACATAACAGTAAGATAATAAATTTCTGTTGCCTTATGCCACGAAGTTTGTGGTACTGTGTTGTAGCAGCAATAGGAAATTAATACAGTCCACTACTTCATTCCTTTCCTTTGTATCTTTATCCTCTCCCTTCTTTCAGGCCATTTCCTGTTAGCAGGTAAACATGCTTAAGAGTTTCCTTTTAAAAAACAATATTAATAAACAAACAAACAAACAAAAAACACAGAATTTCCCACCTCTACCTGCTCAGCTCTACTTACCATACCTTTATATATAGTCCTTTTAACAACTAAGGGTTATTATTTCCTTCTCATCTCTCATCCACTCAATCTTCTGCCAACTCTCGTCAACTCTTTTTTCCTTAGTAAACTGCTTTCAATATTTGTCAAGGTGCTCTTATTCTTAATTCCAGTATATTATTTTCACTTCTACCCTTTTCAACCTCTTTGTTAATCATTTGATTTCCCCATTCTGGTGATATTCTCTCCCCTTGGGTTCTATGACACTATACTTTTTAAAAAATTACATAATTTCCTTTCTGACCATTCTTCTTTATTCTCTTTTATGGGCTACAATTTTTTCATGGCCTTTTCTTGGTGTAAGTTTTAAAATCTATTATTATTATTATTATTATTATTATTATTATTTTGAGACAGGGTCTCTCTCTGTTGCCTAGGCTGGAGTGTAGTGGCACAATCATGGTTCACTGCAACCTCAACCTTCTGGGCTCAAATAATCCTCACACCTCAGCCTCCTGAGTAGCTGGGACTATAGGTGCATGCTACCACACTCAGCTAATTTTATTATTTTTTTGTAGAGCTGAGGTCTCACCATGTTGCCCAGGATGGCATCAAACTCCTGGGTTCAAGCAGTCCTCCTTCCTCAGCCTCCCAAAAGTCTGAGATCACAGGCGTGAGCCACTGTGCCTTGTGTTGTTAGTGTTCTTAACAGAGCCTACTTTTTTCTCATTCTACATACTTTTTTGGAGTTATCTTAGCTATTTTCCAAAACTTTCTATTTGGCACTTATAGTACTCACCTGGACAAATATACTGTTCTGTATACCTTATTGTCACGCTAAGGTGTCCTGAGTTGGAAAGACAGGCTTTGTTGTCCTGCTCCATGGCACACTCATGTCAGACTGCAGTGATTAACTGTATTGGATTTGGTGTCACTGAACTGATTTTGAATTCTGACCTTGCTTTTTTCCTACCTGCAATAGCAAGTGATTTACCTGCTGAATGTGTAAAATAGTACAAACCCACTAAACTGTTATTAAATGAGATAATGAACATCAAGTACAAGGCATAGTACCTGGCATAGAGTAGGTGGTCAATAAATGTACGAAAATATTAGTATCGCTGGCTTCTTCTTTTCCTCTCTAAGTTCTGTTTCTGCTGGTAATTCTACTGTGGAACTTCTCTTTTCCATTGCTGTTGCTGTAGTAGTTTCTAATGTCTCCTACAACTTTTGATGTTCACAGCCCACCATTGCTACCCCCACTCCTCTTTTTATTTTCTGGTTTTCCTATTACTCTTGTATTATTTTTATTTTTCCCCTACTTTCCCCATTATCCCCACATTCTCTATTTTTTCTGTTTTCCTTACATTGTTCTCCTTCTCCTCCACCTTTTATTTTTTCTGAGTTTGCAAGTCTCAAGAAGTCGTCCAGACTACTCTTTGCAGACGTCTTCATTGCCAGGATCTGCTTCTTAGTTTTCATAGTTACTGTTTAATTTTTCGTTATAATTTATAGTAAAGATGGGAAGAAAATGACTAGTGGCAGGCCTGCAGGCCTTTCTTAACTGAAGACAGCCCTAGAAAAGAAATTTTCTCAAAACATGTTAGTGACAGACCACCTGGCAAATACTAATAATATGAGCTGATGGGAGAGTCCTTATCTATGGACTGTGGCAGCAAGATGTCTAGGATGCTTGTGGAAAACAAATCTAGAACCTACAGATGTATGTGTCATGGCCCCTGAAAATGTATATACCCTATGTCACTATCCTAATATAAAATGCAAATGTTTCGTACCAAAATAGCTCCCTTTTGTGTAAGTGATGTGACTATGCACATTCCATAGCGGCTTCATTTGTTAAATCTGGGTCACTGTGTCCTGATGTGATAAGAAAGGCCTGGGAATTTGTCATCATCTTTCTGGATCTTTCCCTGCTTTGTCTGTGCTGTTTGATTACATTTGTCCTTGAAGTCATCAGTAAAGCCTGATACTGGGTAAGGTTTATAATTTGTGTGAGTCTGATAGGACAGCTTGAATCCTTCCTTGTGTTTTCTCATTGGATTGGTGGCATTCCAGATGATTACAGTTGCTAGGAAATTTCTCTCTAGATATCTGAAGCAATAATAGGCTATGATTCCAGCACATCTATCTGTCATGATTACAGTTCTCTTTGTGGTAATATATTATCATATGTAATTCAGTGAAGAAATGTGTATACATGCATGTAATACAATACATCAATATCTGTATCTCTGGGTCCATACAATGCCATAAGAGCAAATGTCAATCTGAGTATTGATTTAATGTTATAGAGCCTCTAGAATCTTTGACTGCTAAAAAAATAAAAACAAATAATTTGTTCATTTGGTTTCTATTTAAGAAACCATTTCCATAGAAATAGATGCAGTTCTTTACTAAATTACATGTGAACCAAATTAACAAATAAAGTTAGCTCACTTGAAAATCATCTAATCTCCTTTTGAAATTTATGACATCAATTATTTAGGTATTAATTATAAGAGGAAGAAATATAACATATCATATTTGCATCCTTTTTTTGCTGTAATGATGAATATTACATATTTCTTGAGTGTGCTGTTTTCTAGACAAATGTGTATTCCATCGTATTGTCATTAGAACCATAACATTTTCTAGAATGTTACTTACATCTTAATGAAGGGATAATCATGCTATGAAGCTTTTATATTTTCAACATTACATTTATTTCTCAGTAATTCTCTCACTTTGCAGAAATGATTTTCATTCTTTTACATTTTTAATGTGTGATGTACCAAATGGAAAATAAAGATCATCCTAAATGAAAATGAGTGCTATTCATTGATAAGAATTCAATTAATCTATACAAAGGCCTCTTTCATTACCTCTTTTACAGATTTTTAAAATTCTCTATTTCTTTTTTAAGGTTTCCTTAGATATTCTATGTCATTGTTTTTCTTTGTGCATTTAAAAAAGATGATCTAGGCCAGGCATGGTGGCTCACATCTGTAATCCCAGCACTTTGGGAGGCCGAGGTTGGCAGATAACTCGAAGTTCAGGAGTTCAAGATCAGCCTGGCGGCCAGGTGTGGTGGCTTATGCCTGTAATTCCAGCACTTTGGGAGACCGAAGCAGGCAGATCATTAGGTCAGGATTTCCAGACCAGCCTGGCCAACATGGTGAAACCCCGTCTCTACTAAAAATACAAAAATTAGCTGGGTGTGGTAGCACCCGCCTGTACTCCCAGCTACCCAGGGGGCTGAGGCAGGAGAATCGCTTGAACTTGCCTGTACTCCCAGCTACTCAGGAGGCAAAGGCTGCAGTGAGCCAAGATTGTGCTACTGCACTCCAGCCTAGGTGACAGGGAGAGACTCCATCTAAAAAATAAAATAAAATAAAATAAATAAGATGACCTTATTTGTAGGTCATCCTTAAAGACTGCAGTCTTTAAGGATGTGGGAGTCTAAAATATCATTTGAGTTCAAAAGAAATAGCATTTAATAACAATTACAAGGTAATAATGTTAATATTTCCTCTTTGTATAGTCTTTTTAATTTTTCAAAATAATTTCATCATATGATACTTCCAATATACAGCTATTCATAATCTATAACACATAGAAGCTGAGATCTCAACATGTTCCAGTACAGTGAATTACAAGGGAGTGTAATTTGACACATTAAAATCTCAAAATGGATTTTATTTTGACTGTTCTTTGAAAAGGCCTGTTTCTAGAGTTGATATATGTCAAGAAGATTTAAGACTGGCACAGAAAACAAGCTCCTCATGGGAAGTGAAGCCTAACAATAGTGCTAGCACTCAGACAAAAGGAGGTGGGCTTCTCTTTGGGTTTTGCCATGACTGTGTTAGTGTTCATCCGCGTACTCTGCCCTTCTGTGTGGGAGGATTATATCTGCCCACAATGTGAAACTCAGGTGTGCTCATGTGATATGTTATGGTCCATGAAATGTTCATAGAAGTGGAGGGTGTCACTTCCTGGAAGAAGTTTTAATGGTCACTACACACTTTGCTGTTCTCTCTTTTTCCCTCTCTTGTGATAACAGACATAGTGAGTTCCAAAAGATGACATGACAGAGCTGCAGCCAACTAATAACGGACATGGAGGAAGAGTGAGATCTAAACCTGAGTGTTACAGGTCTCTGATATTTGGGAATCATTTGTTAGTGAAGCACAACCTAGACTGTCTTGACTGATACAGGTTTGCTAAAAGATTATTAGCTATTATATTAGCTATTATTATATTGGCTATCCTGTTCTCCAGTGTTGCCCCTTCCTTTTTCATGTTCTCACCTAAATGTGTTCATAAAATACTCTTGTTGATTCTCCAGTGCAGAGAGAGCACCAACATTTTAAAGACTTACTAAAATTCTGTCTCAGAAAACTGTGAAACAAACCCAGAGCCTAGTATAATTCCCTATATTTTTGCAGATTCCTCAATTCCATATGGAATCACAGGATAAAAACATCTTGATGGAAGTCTAGTCTTTCGTGCTTCTGGCTAGGAATCAAGTGGCTCTTACCATATGTGGCAGACACCACAGAGATGCACCAATCAGCTCCCCTTTCAAGAAAAGACTCATTGTCCATCTGTGAGGGCCATCTGTGAACTTCCGCAGGTCCATCTCAGCTTGAGCGGAGGTCATGCTCTCTTCAGAGTAGCCTCAGTCAGTAACTAAGCAAGAATGTGGTGCAAGCACCTAGCCATTTCTTTTCAACAGGGGACTTCTGTAAAAGGTGATCTTTGCTCTGAGGCTCTCTGCTGGGCTGGCAGAGGCGTTGTCAGATCTGCATTGCAGTCTGGCAGTTCCTCCTACCCAATCCTGCATCCCCTTGTTTCTTCACAGATACTGCTTTCCAAGATATTTTGTACTCCTAAATTCAGCTCAGCATCTGTTTCTGTGAGTGGGAAAAGAAACTTACATAAGATCTACCTGCTTATTGAGAGTACTCTCCTAGATATGAAGTCAAAGATGACAGTGCCGCATCCCCTCGTTCTTCGGGCTATTCTCAGTACCTGTTCTCTGTGTTTATTCACTGGGCAGCCTTATCATCAGAAGGACAATCATGTACTATCATAGAACAATAACTTATAACAGCCATATAACAATATAACATACATCCTTGATTCTGTCAGGATTTTGAAATGAAATGTTCTCCTTGATAATTTTCTCAAGTGTACAGTGGGAATAATAAAAGTAATTTTCTCACAGAGTTGTGAGAAGAATTAATAGCCAAAGTTTATTAAGTGCTCACTTTATGTCAGGCTTTACAGACGCTACTGTATTTTATTTTATGCAGCAGGTGAGGCTACTGGGACAAAGAGAGGATAAGTAACATACAGCTAATGATAGGCTGAGTGGGAACTGGGGTCTACACAGAGTGACATCACAGCCCACTTACACAATTACTCTCTGCCACTCTGTCTCTCAAGGAGATCTGTCAAGACCTTAGCATGTGCCTGCATGGATTAAGCTCACCATTTGTTGGAGTAGGCACTCCATAAATGTTAACCACTATGATTACTTATTCATTTTCAAAGTTGAACAAATAAGACCCTGAATATTTTAAATACAAAGAAATAAAGGTCCTTTGTAAGCCAAGTCAATGAGTTTAGACTTTATCTTGAGGGCATTAAGGAGTTATTGGAGAGTATTAAGAATGGACTGACATTTAGATTCACAGATTAAAAAGGTGACTCTATTTGTAGTGCAGTCAATGAAAGGAACTGAGAAATAAAGTGGGGTAAGGAAATGGTAGAATTTGTCGAGACTAAAAGTGAAGTCTGCCTGAACTACGGTAGTGGCAACAGGAATTAGGAAAAAAATTTAAATAGGCCGGGCGCGGTGGCTTGCGCCTGTAATCCCAGGCCAAGGCGGGTGGATCATAAGGTCAGGAGATTGAGATCATCCTGGCTAATATGATGAAACCCCGTCTCTACTAAAAACATACAAAAAAATTAGCCAGGCGTGGTGGCGGGCGCCTGTAGTCCCAGCTACTTGGGAGGCTGAGGCAGGAGAATGGTGTGAACCTGGGAGGTGGAGCTTGCAGTGAGGGAGATCGCACCACTGCACTCTGGCCTGGGTGACAGAGCAAGACTCTGTCTCCGAAAGAAGTATGGGAAGGGGAAGCGGAAGGGGAAAGGGAAGGGATTAAATAGACTAGTTAATGGATTTAAAGTGTCACACTGGTCTGGACACTTCATCTAGATGTGCTTCAGTTGATTTATTTGTGAAAATCATTTAGACGAGATGGTTGCTAAAGTGTTTTTTTGTTTGTTTTGTTTTCTCCAACTGGCATCTCTTAAGAGGGAGCTGGACGTAGAAAGGGCGGGGGAAATAAGGGAACAGAGTAGGTAGAACTGTAGGAATAAATATAGTGAAAAAATTTTGGAATAACTTTGGTTTGGAAACTTGGTGCATTTATAACATTATTAAGAAAAAGTTTTAAGCAAAAATCTAAATAAAATGCAATTAACATCCAGCTTTATGTTTCCCTAATTTTCCAGTTTATTTCTAAACTCCCTTAAAGCAATAAATTTATCTGGTCTTTTGAAAGAGAATTTATAACATCTTGGAGCTCTCACTTAAATAAAAAGACAAGAGTCAATCATGGCGGAGGGTTTTTTGTTGTTGTTGTTGTTAAGTATAAGAAGCATTAAGCAAGCTCCCAATGGAACCAACTTTTCTTTTTAAAAATCCTACAATTTATGCAAATCCCATATGGGATTTATGCAAATTCCATATACCTTGGTAGTCAGGGCAAATAGGTATTTGCCATAAAGAGCAGTAAGTTGAGTCTATCTCGCAAACAATATAGATAATTGCAGAGAAAGTAAGGAAACAAGCTGCACTTTACTCTTTTATGCTTTGGCAAATTGTGTTGCATTATTATGTACCTGGCAAAAGAAAGTGTATCATTTTGGAAATTGCTGCTGAGTGTGGTTATTGTGCACCACCACAGCAGAGATTTTGAAGTCATCATGGAGCCGAGGTGGCAGGGTCACTATGTGTTCTCACTACCGGCGCTATCTGTTAGAGTCTGCTGAATAGTCGACATCAATTTCAGGAGGCAGGAGGCAGGAGGCAGAAGAGTGCTGGACTCTATCTTCATTTGGCAAAGCTTTGAAGGATAATGGGTGAGTGAATAAAACTTCTACTAACTTACTTTCATTTCTAGAACTTCATGTTGTTTCTGTGAATATTGAATTAAACGAGAAGGCTAAGAAATAATTGATTTCAAACATGTATCATTCTAAATTTTTGGGGGAAGAATTTATATTTTAAAATAATATCAGTAAATGTAAATGGAGCAATGAAGATTAATGCAATACTAAATATTTACCCTAGTGAGACACCATCACTTCCTGCCTAAAATACTGAAATTGTCTCCTTAACTCCAACTTTTACATTCTGAAGTTTTTCTACACAATGTAGTCAGAGATTTTTCTGAAATCAAAATTGGATTATGGCACTCCCTATTTAAAAACCTTTGGTAGATTAATTAATTAACTAATGCTACATAATTACCCACTAAAACTTAGTTTCTCAGAATGACAACTATTTGTTTTTTTTTCCTCACAGTTTCTGTCAATTCAGGAGTGGCTTAGCTTGGGGGTTATGGCTTGAAGTTTCATGAGATTATACTCACTTATTGTCTGTAGCCACAGATACATTTGAAGGCTGGACTGACGCCAGAGAATCTACTTCTAGTCATTAACATGGCGGTCAAATTGCTGATGACAAGTTGTTTTTTACTCCACCGGGTTGCTTGAGTGTCCTCACAACAAGGTGGCTAGCTTACCCCAGAGTAAGTGATTTTAAGAAAGCAAGGCAGAATTCTTCACTGATTTTTATGACTAACCTCAGAACTTATTTCATCACTTCTGTCATTTTCTGTTGGTCACATAGGCCAGTACTGATTCACTGTGGGAGGTGACTATACAAGGATGTGACTAACAGGAAGCACAGATTGTTGGGCACCATCTTGAAGGCGTAATATCGCTGTTGGTTTTCATTTACTTTGGGGATAAAGTTCAAATTTTAGACACTGCTTACAAAACCTGTCATGATATGACAATTTCTTACCTCTTCAACTTCATCTTGCCCCTCATGGATCATGTTCAAGCCATTAAAAATGTATTTTTTCAGTTCTTCTAATGCACTACACTGTTTTCACTCTCTTATTGGATCTTGTTTTCCCATCCTTTAAATAGACTCACTCTTACTCAAAGCATCTTGTCTGTCTTAATTATAGCATTTATTGCACTTACTATTTTTATAATTATTATTTTTTCATTGTGTACTCTAGTAGATTGATATGAAAGTAGGTGCCCTGTGTGTGTGTGTGTGTGTGTGTGTGTGTGTGTGTGTATGTCATTCTGCCTCATTGCCTATCATGTGCCTAAAATGTAGGAATATTTGTTGAATTAATGAACGATTCAATAAATGAATGAGAGACTATCTTGACTCTCACTCAGTAAGTGATATTTACCCTAATTTTCCAAGGTGATGGAAAAAATTCTAATAAACTCACCTATAATTCCTTTTTTGTTAGCTTATATCTCTTTATAAACCTTAAAAACAGAAAAGAACAATCTGTTATACTGATACTGGGGTTTGGTTCCATGTGTGATAATACTGGTCATTTGTTGAGTCCAGAGATATAGATCATATATTTGTCTTCTAATGAACAATGATAGAGTAATAAAAATGGTTTTATCTTTCTAGGTTACAAATCAATATTATGACATATGAGAGTCAGTGAAAGTCAATAAAGATTTTCTACCAAACTATTTTTTTCTTTCAAAGCTGTGAAATTACAATACTGTGGTTAAAGTAGACTGAGCCAAAATTTTTATATCATTACATTTAGTAATGCCTATATATTATTTTCCATAGACCAGTTTTAAAGATGAACAAAATATTACGTAGCAAAATATAGTGTTACTTATTAATTGCACAAAACAAAGATCAGTTGAAGAGATTTCAATGAATTTTAAATGTTCCCATTAGGTATGTCATTTTCCCCCTCATTAACATGCCACCTAAAATAACCAAATCACTGTTGACAATAAAATATCCTATACTGCGTTCCATTTGTAGAAATAGTAGCACTTAAGAAGAGTATGTCAGTGGTAAAATTTCAGTCAATGATTTCAATATTTTAAAAGTACTGGGGAGGCTGGGCATGGTGTCTCATGCCTATAATCCCAGCATGTTGGCAAGTTGAGGCAGGTGGATCACCTGCGGTCAGGAGTTCAAGACCAACCTGGGCTGGGAGCAGTGGCTCATGCCTGTAATCCCAGCACTTTCGGATGCCAAGATGGGCGGATCACGAGGTCAGGAGTTCAAGACCAGCCTGACCAACATGGTGAAACTCCATCTCTACTAAAAATACAAAAAAATTAGCCAGGTGTGGTGTCACACACCTGTAGTCCCAGCCACTCGGGAAGCTGAGGCAGGAGAATCACTTGAACCCAGGAGGCAGAGATTGCAGTGAGCCTAGACTGTGCCATTGCACTCCAGCCTGGGTGACAAAGTGAGAGACTCCATCCAAAAAGAGGGGAAAAAGTATTGGGCATCTATTTCTCCCAAAATGTTAAATGGCAAGTAAGTGGAGGGAAACAGAGAAGGGGATAGTTCATGTCCCATCTTACTGGTTTATGACTGGAAAAGCAGAGTAAGATCTTCATGTGGGTTGATGTGATAGTTGTACGTATCAGCAGGCATAACAGAAGCTTCTTTTTGGCCTCTCTTGTTTAGACTAACATTATGGCATTAGTTCCTTTGGGGCTCACATTTATTCTGCTGACTACCCTCTAGCAAATCTTATGGGACAGACACTTTGGTAAAAGGTCCCAAGGCATAACGATTACCTTGTATTTTGTCAGTGCACTATTGACATTGAACAAAACTTAGTACATTATTTAATAACCATGGTAGTTCATGGCAATCCATGGTCCTCTGGCAATCCATGGCAATCCATGGCAAAGTTGAAACATCAAGCAATCTAAATTTTAAAAAAATGTATTTGATCTTTTCTTGTTTGAAATATGGATGTAACAGGTACAAAGGAAAAGGAAGGTGTGAGGCTCCTTTCTAGAATGTTACATAAAGTCTGTCTGTAGGAGGGACAAGACATTTCCTTCGAGATTTGGGGGTATTTGGACATAGTCTTGCCAATTCACAAATACCTTATGAAAGAAAAAGAATTAGGAAACACTTATGGAATATTTTGAGCTGTAGCTCAGATAATCAAAGTTTTAAATTATGTTTCATGTACCTATGATTAAAAGAGCTTTAATTGATTAAACAGGAGTTCATTTTACTTTTGTCAACTTGACACATAGTACAAAACAATCAAGATACTGGGAGGGAAAAAATAGACACTATCAAAAGCTATGTTGTGGACCTTACTCTCTGTTTTTTTCAAGTATAAAGGTAGAATTTTATTAACCAATAAAGAAAAGTTATTTAAAAAATGGAGAATATAGTTCTTTTTATATACCTGATTCCTTATCCTCCAGTTCCTCTTAAAGAGACAGAGTGGTGACACACATTTCCTTCAAAGGCTGAGAAAGAATATTTGATTTTATAATGTTTAAGGTCATTTCTCAGAATACACAAGTTTGACTATTGCCTAAAAGCTAATTATTAATTCAAAGGCTATATTTTATTTTTTAAATACAGTTTATTTTAGTTTGTGTATTTTGCTATTGAAATCAGTGTGTAAGTGCAAGTTATTGTACACAGATTTAGAAGTTATAGGAGGCCAGGCACAGTGGCTCACGCCGCACTTTGGGAGGCCTAGGCGGGTGGATCACGAGATGGGCGGATCAGGATGGAAGTCGAGACCATCCTGGCTAACATGGTGAAACCTCGTCTCTACTTTAAAAAATACCAAAAATTAGCCGGGCATGGTGGCACATGCTTGTAGTCCCAGCTACTCAGGAGGCTGAGGCAGGAGAATTGCTTGAACCCGAAAGGCGGAGGTTGCAGTGAGCTGAGATGGCACCACTGCACTCCAGCCTGGGCAACAGAGCAAGAATCTATCTTAAAGAAAAAAGAAAGAATGAAAAGAAGTTATAGGAAATGACATCAATCTTCAGCAAAATGACAAAACTACATGTAATTCATAAACAATTACATCATGATTTTTAAAGTTCATCTTAAGCCTAAGATATCTTAGGTCTCTGGAACAAGAATATAAGCATGTATGTATGTAGTAAATAGTAATGAAGCATTTTACAAAAATATAGTTCAATGTTCATATTCAAAAAAATATTAGGATGAGAATCACATTGTATGGCTGTGTTGTACTGGTGTGTTAGAGTGGCGACACTGATAAATTACTCTTACAATTAGGCATGCATAAATATGACATAATTCTCTCAACACACTTTAGTAACATGGCTTTTCTCCCAACGTCTAAGGTAAAATAGTTTTCCTCTTAAGTGCTACTTTTATGGCAGAACTTTAGTGACCAGTACATTTTAAATGCAAGAAATCCATACCATTGTTGTTAGGAGTCCATATTAAGGGCCTATACTGGTATTGAAGTAACTTAAGATGTTGACAGTGTGGTCAATTTTCTTTTCTCCCATCCTTACATGATGTGATGTGGCCATTTAATGAGTTCTAACTCATTCACTAATGAACATATTGTTTCCCCATCACATGCTAGGCAAACAGAAAGTAAATAGCATCTTTTTAGCAAAAACCTTTTCTGGAAATTTTTTTTTTAAATTGTAATAATATAGGAAGAAATAATGAAAACCTATAGCAATTACCATAAAAGTTTTAGTGCATTTGTAATATGCTAAGTATTTGAGATATTCCTTGTAAAATACTATTTAAATAAATCTTTAGCTGCCGGTGTTTGCTTGCTGTACAGAATCGTAAACTATTAATATTCCTAAATTAGCATGGTCCAGTCCTCCAACTTATTGCCTCAGTCACTCAATTTTCAAGTTTATGTACTTTCCTCTCAGTTATCAGTGAGTTTTGGATAAATTGTTATGGCAAATTTTCTTTTAATATCATGGTGAATACATGTTGATGTGATCTGAATACATAAAGTATCAATATCTAAAGATCATTTAGAATATGTTTATTTTTATGATGAAAGTTATGCATGTTTACATAAAATGTTAAAATAGAAAAGTAAAAAACTCATTTCCTGTGACCCTGACAAAACATCATTAGCATTTTATTAAAATTTTATTCTAGATTCTAGTTGTTTTCTATGTTTATATATATTTTTGCCTGTAACTTTTTTTTTTTAAAAAGACAGAATCACGCTCTGTCGCTCAGGCTGCAGCGCAATGGTGCAATCTTGGTTCACTGTAACCTCTACCTCAGGTTCAAGCAATTCTCCTCCCTCAGCCTCCTGAGTAGCTGGGATTACAGGCGTGCACCACCACACCCAGCTATGAAATGGGATTTCACCATGTTGGCCACCTGGTCTCAAACTCTTCACCTCATGTGATCTGCCTGCCTTGGCCTCCCAAAGTGCTGGGATTACAGGTGTGAGTCACATGCCCGACCTGTTCTTACAACTTTCTGTTTTTGTTTATCTCTGTAGACATCTAACACTATGTATTCTAACATCAAGCTTAGTACACAGTAGACATTTAATAAATGTGATTAGTTAAGTATGTTAACTATCAGATGCTAGAATAAATATTTATACATTTATACAATGTATATTTTCAAGGGTTTATACAATTCCAGGAGGCACCATTCTCATTATCTACATAAATGGCATTCTCGGGAGAGCACATTTATTTACAGAGACCACAATATAAATGGCCCAGGAAAATGGTGTCTTCTAGATGTACAATGATATGGCCATGGATGTATATTTGTGTGTGTATGTGTGTGTGTGTATACATGTGTATATATACATACATATAAATGTATATGTGATAGTCACAGGTATTTCAGTCCATCTATAAAACCAAGGCTAATGTCCTCAAAATTAAATGCATTTTAATTCCTTTATTATTTGTTCAACAACTATTTATGTTCACTGAAACTGAGCTAAGGGCTAGGGAAACAATATATCAGCAAGATAGACATTATTCTATACCCTTTGAAAATATCATAGGTGACAGTGTACAAGGGTATTAAAAAGAGACTTTTACCATATAAGATGCTTAATAACTCTAAGACTGCAGAAAGTAGTCAGGAAATACCACTGCACTTCAAATGAGAGTGCCGAACCATCTAAGCCAGACTTGTAAAAGATGACAAGAGAAATGATTCTGGCAGTATCACACCGTCCACACTTAGTAAGACAAGGCTGAGAATTCATTTGAATCTGATATTTGAAAGATATAATTTCACTGAAAGAAGTCAGCATCCTGTGGCATTTGCCCTTCTTTCTCTCTAGGGAAGGAGAAAGCTGCTTTCCTTCCATATCAAGTGAAGGTGTCTCAAAAAAGACCATACTGAGAACTTACTTGAGTCCTCAGAAATTGGCAAAGTATCAAAGCTAATTTATGGTTTACTGAAATAAAATAAAAATAAGTATCTTTTATTTTTGTCTTTTAAAAGGTAAGAAGATAGACAGCTTCCCTGCTTACCTGGTGGCAGGGCGAGGAGATACCGTCTGTATTAGTCTGTTCTCATACTGCTATGAAGAAATACCCGAGGCTGGGTAATTTATAAAGAAAAGAGGTTTAATTGACTCACAGTTCCACATGGTTGGGGAGGCATCAGGAAACCCACAATCATGGCAGAAGGCATCTCTTCATAGGGCGGCAGGAGAGAGAATGAGTGCCAAGTGTAGTGGGGAAAAGCCCTTTATAAAACCATCAGGTCTCGTGAGAATTCACTCACTATCATGAGAACAGCATGGGGGAAACGCCCCCATGACCTAATCACCTCCTATGAAGTCCCTCCCCCAACACGTGGGGATTATAATTCAGATTACAATTCAAGATGGGATGTGGGTGAGGACACAGCCAAACCATACCACTGCCTTTGTCATGAAGGGCACTTCTTGTGAGGCAGAGGATGGGCCATATTTCTTGTAAATCTGATATGGTTGCCACACAAGAGAGAGAACTGTGAAAAGTCTTGAATAGGACTTTGTCCAAGATGTTCTGCTGAAGGGATGTAGTAACCATAGTCAAAGGAGTCTGGAAACAGAGGCATTAACTAAGGGGCATTATAAGTGTCCTGCATTTGGAGGCATCACTTCTTAGGAGTAACAAATGAGGTCTCTAGGGGAGGATTCGCTGAAGAAGTCACAAGTACCCTACAAAAGAAAAAGCAAACAGATTTTGGACATCAGCCACTTCAGGATATCAAAGACATAAGGCAACTGTGCCAGTCATTTAAGCTTTCCTCTACTTCTTACCACTTCTCCATCCCACATGGAGGAGTCAAGAGATAATGTAGAGTAAAAACTCAAGGCAGGGAAAGAAAGAAGCTGCAATGACTTCTTGTTTTGTCTATTTCAAGACAAACTGGAAGATAGAAGGTGAAAGTCATTAGCTGTCAGAGTTTTTATATCAGACTGGACTGCGATTTTTAAGACCATAAAGTAATTTGAAAAGCAATGAACTTTAATTGAAATTTTAGCTATCACAGGAAAGAAGCTGTTTAAAGGGGAAATTGAACAAAGTATAAAATCATGTTCTTACATTTTATCCAGTTTGGTTTATTCTAGTAACCATTCACCAAGAGCAATGATAACAAAGCATCAAAAGTTCTATAACATGAGAAATAAAGGATGTTATGGGAACAGAGGAAGAGCTTTGCTTCTAGCTACCCAAGCTACTCTACTAGCAAATCTTCCACTGATAGTAGTAAAGAGAGAGTGATCTTGGATCCATGGTAAATCCTGCCTCAGATACTGAATGTAGAAGAAATTCACCTCTTGAATTTCCATTCCAAGAGGTGAATGGAAAGCCAGAAATCCAGGAGCTAAGTAGGGACAAACAACTAGAGGACAATCTATTGCCTGTGTCTCAGGATGTGTAGTGGAATATTCTTAGTGTACTCAACTTTCTTTTGTGGTGTCTGCCAAAAACTTTCCTAAGCATCCCATAAGGGAAAGAAAGCTTTAAGCACCTGTCACATTCAGAAATTGCTGAGCCATCTTACAATAATTCCAGTCAAGAAAGAATTTAGGTGTTCTTCTCACCTTTTTTTTTCTTCCTCCTCTTTGGCCCTAGAGGGGAGACAGAAATAGCAGCTAACAGGTGGCAGGGAAGGGGAATAAAAGAAATTTTACACTTGAACAAACTTGGAAACTCAAATTATTCATATGGGTTAGGGCTTTTATAATTACTAAATTACTAAACTGTATATTTGACTTTAAAGTCAGCCAATTTTTTCCATTTCCAAATAATAAGAAAAATAACTAATAAGCATAGCCCCCTACTATGTGCCAAACATGATTGTAAGAACTATTAACTCCTAATCCTCATAATAATGCTAAAATGCAGAAATTGATAACAGTCTGCATTTCATAGGGAAAACCGAGGCACACAATTAAATGACTTGCCCAATGTTATTGGGATTTAAACCCAACTCTGGTAACAGAGTACGTGATCCTAATCACTACTTTATAAGTTAAAAGGGAAGATAAATGCTGTAGTTTTCATTAAGTGCCAGACATCGGGAACTGCCCCCCGCCGGCCCCCGACTAAGCAGGTTTGAATAGAGAGGGAGACAATAACAAAGTTGCTTCTACAGCTATAATTCTTTGTTCAATGTACTGATTGCTTACTGTGCTTCAGCTGGCCGTTAGAAACTATTGAAGAGTTTTAAAATGATTTGTTCCTATGATGGGATTTGCTTTTCAGTGTGATCACTGTGACTTCTTTGTAGAGATTGGTTTGGAGGAGTATAAGAGTGGAAGAAAATAGGTAGGTAGGAAAGACTATTATGAGCTGACAGATGCCTGCACAAAATAATGAAAGTGGGATGGACAGAAAATATTCAAGTTAGGTAGATCTATCTATTTATCTGTCTGTCTGTCTGTCTGTCTGTCTGTCCATCCATCCATCCATCCAAGACAGAGTAAATAGGACCTAACGATTGGATATGGAGGTGAGAAAACATTAAGTTATAAATTTCCGTGGCCGGGTGCGGTGGCTCACGCCTGTAATCCCAGCACTTTGGGAGGCCGAGACAGGAGGATCATGAGGTCAGGAGATCGAGACCATCCTGGCTAACACAGTGAAACCCCGTCGCTACTAAAAATACAAAAAATTAGCCGGGTGCAGTGGCGGGCACCTGTAGTCCCAGCTACACGGGAGGCTGAGGCAGGAGAATGGCATGAACCCGGGAGGCAGAGCTTGCAGTGAGCCAAGATTGCCCCACTGCACTCCAACCTGGGCAACAGAGCAAGACTCCATCTGAAAAAAATGAAATAAAATAAAATAAATTTCTGTGTGTGTGTGAGAAACTGCAAAAGTACATCATAAAGTTAGAGTAAGGATCAAATTAGATAACTTATGACAAGCACTTGCCACCACGAACTGTAAGTGGCTAAGAAAGTTTGCTGAAGTGAAAATAGGCTGGGTTCTAGCACCCTGTGTATATTCTGGGGAAAGTGTACTCTCTGTTCGTCTGGCATCTTATCTGTGAAATATCAGCATCTTCCTCATGGTATATTGAGTGAATTACATGAAATGATTCTTGTGAAGAGATTAGCACAGTTGCTGACACACTATAGATCTCAATTAATGCTAGCCATCTTTTTCTAGACCGTTTCCTTTTCATCTACCTGACATTAGTTGTATGGCTTTTTGAGGTTAATTTCTGCATGTCACAAAACACACTGTTTTCCTCAGTGGAGGCTGATATTTCATAAAGCTAGTTTATTGCTCTTATGAAAATAGGGCAGATCTTTAAGACTGTTTACTGAAGAAACTACTATTTTGTCATGATACGAGTGAGGAGGGTACTGGGACACCACTCCTTCCCCATGAGTCAGATAATTAGTTAAGTGGGAAAAAGTTACAAACTACACAGTATTTGCATCTAGTAGGAAGTGATAAAACTATTATCAATGATTAATATTGCTCTCATCTATTTGTTTAAGGCCTCTAACAAAGTTTTCACATACTGGGAATTTTCTACATTTTTATTTTCTAATTTCTACATATGACCTCTAATTTGGTTCCGAAGTGAAATCAACTTTTAGTTCTTTTTTATCTCAAATGTATTACATTTTTTGAGACATACTTATTATTTATAATACTTGATTTTTCAAATTAATAAACTGAAGATGCAATACAATATTCAATTTGCTGCACAAACTCTACTCTTCATATCAAAATGGTGACAGAGATATGACCTGAAGATTAATACACAGCTCCATCACAGCATAGCTTGAAATGGTAAATAGCTGATGTACAAAATGATTTGAGGGTATCAGTGAATAATACACAGAAGTGCATACTGTAAACAAAGCAAACATTTCTAAATTGAGATCTGTCTAAATCTAGATGCAAACTCAGAATTTGGATTTAAGAAGATAATTATGGGGGAGAAATAAAGTAACAACTATATTTTCTTAAACCAAGACAGAGAGTAAGAAACGTCCTTAACCAGGAAGCTATTGTCTTAAACTGCTGTTGTGTTGGCATCATTTACAATCACTTACTAACTGTCTTTTTGAGGGTAAATCGGGTTATCTTTTGTTTGTAATTCTTCTGAGGGCAACTTAACTTCTTTTCTTTAATCTGTCATTTCTAACTACCTTCAAGTTTAACTGTATAGAACTTAAATCACATTTTGCTACACTTTTTAGATCTTGAGATTGTCTTGTGGCTTCTGTCATCAGTATAATTTTTAAAATTCTATTCGCTATCTGTAGGACCTGGAGTTTACACATAGCCAGAATTAAAATGTATTGACAAGTGAAAATAAGTTCTTTGATCTCAGTGGGGAAAAGGGATGCAGCTCTGCACTCCTGAATTATACCACTTTCATATTCTGAGCTTTTGAAGTTTTTCTTTGCTTTCCTGCCCCTCCTTTGGTTCATAGTTTGTGCTTTTATTTATTTTTTTCCTGATAACACTGTTTGACATGCTTAGAGCTGTAACTATAGGAGTGTTGTTTAATAAATAAAAAGATAATTATTTAATTGTTTCTGTAAGGTCTAATACATAATCCATAGAGAGCTTATTTCTAAAAGCAGGAACTTTCCTTTCTTTTTTTTGGAGACAGAGTCTTGCTCTGTTGCCCAGGCTGGAGTGCAGTGGCACCATCTCAGCTCACTGCAAGCTTCGCCTCCCGGGTTCATGCCATTCTCCTGCCTCAGCCTCCTGAGTAGCTAGGACTATAGGCACCCACCACTATGCCAAGCTATTTTTTTTTTTTTTTTTTTTTTGTATTTTTAGTAGAGACAGGGTTTCACCGTGTTAGCCAGGATGGTCTCGATCTCCTGACCTCGTGATCCGCCTGCCTTAGCCTCCCAAAGTGCTGGGATTACAGGCGTGAGCCACCGCGCCCAGCAAAAGCAGGACCTTTTCTATCTCCAATGTGAATTTAACCACCTGACAATATTTAAAAAGTACGGATTCTGACTCAGAAGGTCTGGAGACTTAAACTCTTTTTTTCTAACAAGTTTCCAGATGGTCTTCAGGGGACCACATTTTGAGCAGTAACGATAAACTGGAAGAAAGGAAAGCAGGAGTATTCTAAATACATTACTTCAGTACTTTTCACTATGTTAGACATCTTACATCCATTATCTGCTGTTAACTCCTACAATATGTAGTATTATCCCTAAAATATAGGAAACTAAATAGACACAGATGTAGCAATACATAGTAACAAACTGATCTTTTTTCAAGATACAGATTACAAAATTATTTAACCTCTGAGGGTCTTACTTTCCATTTTACAAAATGGGGTTTTAAACGTAAGACCCAAAACCTTAAAAACCTTAGAAGAAAACCCAGGCAATAACATTCAGGACATAGGCATGGGCGAAGACTTCATAACTGAAACACCAAAAGCAATGGCAACAATGCCAAAATTGACAAATGGGATCTAATTAAAGAGCTTCTGCACAGCAAAATAAACTATCATCGGAGTTAAACAGCCAACTACAGAATGGGAGAAAATTTTTGCAACCTATCCATCTGACAAAGGGCTAATGTCCAGAATCTACAAAGAACTTAAACAAGTTTACAAAAAAACCAAAACAAAACAAAACAAATAAAACCCCATCAAATAGTGGGCAAAGGATATGAGCAGACACTTCTCAAAAACAGGCATGTATGTGGCCAACAAACATATGAAAATAACTCATAATCACTGGTTATTAGAGAAATGCAAACCAAAACCACAATGAGATACCATCTCATGTCAGTTAGAACGGCAATCATTAAAAAGTCAGGAAACAGATACTGGAGAGGATGTGGAGAAATAGGAACGCTTTTACACTGTTGGTGGGAGTATAAATTAGTTTAACGATTGTGAAAGATAGTGTGGCTATTCCCTAAGGATCTAGAACCAGAAATACCATTTGACCCAGCAATCCCATTACTGGGTATATACCCAAAGGATTATAAATCATTCTACTGTAAACACACATTGACATGTATGTTTATTGCAACACTGTTCACAACAGTAAAGACTTGGAACCAACCCAAATGCCCATCAATGATAGACGGGATAAAGAAAATGTGGCACATATACACCACGGAATACTATGCAGCCATAAAAAAGGATGAGTTCATGTCCTTTGCAGGGACGTGGATGAAGCTAGAAACCATCATTGTCAGCAAACTAACACAGGAACAGAAAACCAAACACCACATGTTCTCACTCATAAGTGGGAGTTGAACAATGAGAAAACATGGATACATGGAGGGGAACATCACATAGCAAGGCCTGTCAGGGGTTGGGGAGCTAAGGGAGCAATAGGATTAGGAGAAATACCTAATGTAGATGACGAGTTGATGGGTGCAGCAAACCACTGTGGCACGTGTATACCTTTAACAAACCTGCACGTTCTGCACATGTATCCCAGAACTTAAAGTATAAGAAAAAAAATAGGCCAGGCACGGTGGCTCACGCCTGTAATCCCAGCACTTTGGGAGGCCTAGGCAGGCAGATCATGAGATCAGGAGATCAAGACCATCTTGGCTAACACCATGAAACCCTGTCTTCACTAAAAATACACCAAAAAAAAAAAAAAAAATTAGCCTGGCGTGGTGGCAGGCACCTGTAGTCCCAGCTACTTGGAAGGTTGAGGCAGGAGAATGACGTGAACCTGGGAAGCAGAGCTTGCAGTGAGCAGAGATCGTGCCACTGCACTCCAGCCTGGGCAACAGAGTGAGACTCCGTCTAAAAAAATTAATAAAGAAAGAAAAAAAAATTACCTCACAGTGGTTTTAGAAGGGTTTCAGATATATTCACATCATGTAGCCAAGTGCCTGACCCAAGTAAGTCTTTTTTTTTTTTTGAGATGGAGTTTCTCTCTGTCACCCAGGCTATAATGCAATGGCGTGATCTTGGCTTACTGCAATCTCTGCCTCCCAGGTTCATGCCATTCTCCTGCCTCAGCTTTCTGAGTAGCTGGGACTACAGGCACCCGCCACCATGCCCGGCTAATTTTTTGTACTTTTTAGTAGAAACAGTTTTCACCGTGATAGCCAGGATGGTCTCGATCTCTTAACCTCGTGATCCGCCTGCCTCAGCCTCCCAAAGTGCTGGGATTACAGGTGTGAGCCACCGTGCGTGGCCCCAAGTAAGTTCTTAAAACATTTTCTATCATTATTATAATTCCAGTTTTATTTTATTATTATTTTTTGAGACAGAGTCTCGCCCTATAACCCAGGCTGAGTGCAGTGGCTTGATCTTGGCTTACTGCAACCTCTGCTTCTGGGTTCAAGCCACCTCCTGCCTCTGCCTCCCGAGTAGCTGGGATTACAGACACCTTCCACCCTGCCCAGCTAATTTTTGTATTTTTAGTAGAGATGGTGTTTCACCATGTTGGCGAGGCTCATCTCGAACTCCTGACCTCAGGTGATCTGTCCACCTCAGCCTCCCAAAGTGCTGAGATTACAGGCATGAGCCACCACGCATGGCCTATAATTCCCATTTTAGCAGTATATCTTGCTGATCAACCAAGAGGAAAACTTAAGTGCTTATATTTTATATTTACTGTTAATCATTTAGAGATGATACAATTTGAATTATAGATGTAACTGACAAATTTGTACTTCCATTGACCTGATTGGTTAAGATGCTTACATCATATGATACCACTTTTCTTCTTTAAATGATAATAACCATTCATTGCAAATTATGAATGTACTGACTTACTCATAGTTTTCACTAGTCAGCAATGAAGCATAATGCGTGTGTATTTTGTTCTCAGCATGGAAAAGTACATGTCAAGTAGTGAACCCTAGTATGCCAATCATTTAGTAATTTCAAGATTACTAATTACCATTATGTTGAAGTGCTAAGATTATCAGGGTATAATGCATTCATTATGTTAATTATTCTTTATTTTATCTTATCCAAAAATCCCACGTTTTCCCTGGAAGCAAAAAGAATCGAACGAACCAAATGGAAGCTTTTAATAAAAGTTTATGCATTTAAGTGTGCGATTAACCGACAATCATATTACAAGTACTTTATTTTGAAGGAAATAATAAAAAGAAAAGACAGTGTTTATAATGGGTAAGATTTTCTTTCTAAACATAATTGACATTTCACTAACTGAAATTGGAATTACCAAAGAGGTGTAAGACATGTCTTGTGCCCTCAAGGAGGAATATTACATACAAATAATGAAACTAATTATAGTGTAAACTCATAGAAAACAACTACTTATCAAGAATTAAAAATGGGAGAAATAAGGTTAGATAGGAGTAGTTACAGAAGCGATGAGTGAGACGTGAGCTCAAATTTGAAAGATAAGTACAGGTGGATAGAGGGTAGAAATGAAAAACAGCTACTCAGAACAAAGTATCTCTTTTTCTTCTTTGGAAGAACATAGTACTAAGCATCAGAAAATTTGAATTTAAAGTTGAATTTAAATTGACTGTGCATTCCTTGAAACGTGTTCTCTCATTTGTAGAATGGGAGATTTAGAAAAGAGGTTTCCCTAACTACTCTATTCTTCTTTAACTGTAACATTTTAGGCCTAGCTGTACAGGGCAGGAAATAGAAGGACACAGGCAGAGCACATATAATTAGGGCCTGGTGGTAAACATGGTTGTGTGCAGAGCATGGGTCAAACTAAGAGGCCTTCAGAACCTAGTACTTGAGATGGAATCAGTACCTGCTGCTAAGGATGGTAATAAGAGAGGGAATTTCAGATGAGACCAGGATTATGATGTGGTTTAGGGCAAGCAATCCAGTGGATACAAAAAGGTAAGATACAAGACAAATATGACAATATTGGAAAGGCTGTGTGAGTAACATGCAGATTGACTCTGAATTGTCAGTAACAGTGGATGACATCATCCAAGCAGTTGAAATGGACTCTGTGCGGAAATGTCAGAGCTGCACAGGAAAAAAAAAAAAAAAGGTGCCCAGAATTCAGAACAGGAAACTCAGTCGGTTGGGGGGCTTAGGATTTGATTATTATTTCTAAGCCTCTTTTATAAGGGCATTAATTTCATTTATGGGGGTTCTGCCCTTATGATCCAATCACTTCCCAAAGGCTCCATCTGTTAATACCAAAATATTGGGGATTAAGTTTCCACATGAATTTTTGGGGACACCAACATTCAGAACATTAACAGGGACTTCCATTTGGAGAGATTTTGAAAAGTAACACCCCTGGCCTTTCCTCCAGCCCAGTTTTTCTCCTCTCGTATGGATAAAGAGTGACTTACCTGGTTGGAAATTAGAGCTCCTTTCTTGCTGTTTTTATCATTAGATAAGCATTCTGGTCTACTCTTTATCATCCGGTAAGTAGCCTGCCCCTGTGTGGATGGCCAGCTTAGCCTCTCTGGGATTTAGATACTAATTTAGATACTCATACTAATAAAAAAGGGCTGACTCTCTGCTCTTTGTTGTTCTGGGTAAAATCTTAGGAAACCCACTGTGTTTGCATATGAAAGCCAGGTTCTATAATCCATGCTACGCCTTCTGTCTCTGTCTGATTTGCTTCTGAAGTCTGAGGGAAAGATGGGTGTTATGTTGCACTGAATCACCACAAAGGATCAAATTGTTGAATCAGATGTAGAAGGACAGAGAGTTTACCCAGTCTCAAATTTTACCAATAGCTTCAAGGATGCAAGCACTCAAGAAACATGGACAAAAAGAGAGTGGTCGGGGCCATATTTTATGGCTTGCCAGGTCTTTCTTTGCTGCAAGAGAAATGCATTCTAACTCAGAGAAATAGAATGTTTGCAGATCACCTCAGCTAGTAGGGATTTTTAGGTTATGAAACAACTTTATTTCACAGCCAAATTGTTATAAGGCTTATATAACTGTTTCCAGGGAGCTGTGCTTCAAAAATTCACAGATTCTAGGTTTGTCTTCTGTAGACAATGCCAAACCAGGGACATCCTATTAAGAACATTCTATAGATAAGAATGGTCTTCCCGGTAAATACCACTAGTTTATTTATCAGGAAGTGCCTCATCAGCATGTTTATAAAGATTACTTAGGTAACTTGATTCTTTCTTTGGTATGTCTCTTGGTCATCAGGGTGAGAGAGAGAAAGAAAGATAAACCACAGACATTGCTTTAACTTCTTCCTCCCCCGACCCGTTAAATTCCCACAGACTGGAATAGGGAAGTGTAGGAGTGAAAATAGGCATAGGTCTGCTTCTAGCATTAAGCCAAATAACTGTTGTTACTTGATATGAGTGGAAATAGTGTAAGGAAAATATTGTCTTGGGAAAAATAGCTCACTGGGACATTATAGAAGAGTTTAAGGGTGAATAAATGGAGATGCAATGACTAGTCAGAAAGCATGATTTAGTGAGTCTGAGCATTACTGTGGTAGCAATGACAATGGGTAGGAAGGAGTAAAACCCAAATGTATTTTAAAGAAAGAAATGACAGAAACTGGTAACTTGAGCATTAAGGATAGAAGAAAGATAAGACTAAAATGTTACCCTGGAATTTCTAGTGAGGAAGACAGAATTTAAAATGCTAAAATTAAAATAAATGATGTATTTCCAGAGTAGGTCAAAGTCATTTAAAAAAAGGGTAAACTGGGCCGGGTGCAGTGGCTCATGCCTGTAATCCCAGCACTTTGGGAGGCCGAGGCAGGTGGATCAGCCGAGGTCTGGAGTTCAAGACCATCCTGACCAACATGGTGAAACCCTATCTCTACTAAAAATACAAAAATTAGCTGGATGTGGTGGCGTGCACCTGTAATCCCAGCTACTTGGGAGGCAGAGGTTGCAGTGAGCTGAAAAAGCACCACTGCACTCCAGCCCAGGTGACAGAATGAGACTCTGTCTCAAAAAAAAAAAAAGAAAAAAAAAAAGGATAAACTAAATTTCATTGATGAGTATGAAAACATGCCAGATCATCCCAAAGGATGCATTAGGGAAAAGCAGAATTTGTGAATATGGGAAAATTTGGAAATTAGTTGGAGAAATCTAATAATTGATTTATTCAGTCAATGAATAGGCCAATATGCAAACTCTCAATTTTAGGCATGAGAGATATAATATGAATAAAACATACAAAACTAAAACCAAATAAGACTCTGCTCCTTTTTTTTTTTTTTTTTTTTTTCCTTTGACGCATGGCCTGGCTTTGTCATCCAGGCTGGAGTGCAGTGGCTTGATCTTGGCTCACTGCAGTCTCAGACTCCCTGGGCTCAGGTGATACTCCCACCTCAGCCTCCCTAGTAGCTGGGACCACAGGTGTGTACCATCATGCCCAGCTAATTTTTGTAGAGACAGGGTTTTGTCACTTTTCCCAGGCTGGTCTGGAACTCCTGAGCTCAAGTGATCCAGCTGCCTAGGCCTCTCAAAGGGCTGGTATTATAGGCATGAACCACTGCACCCAGCCAACTCTCTGCTCTTTGTTATTCAATTGCTGTGTGCCCCACTAATCTGATTCTTAGCACTCCCAAACTCAGACCTTAGTGATATAACCATATTCTGAATTCATCGTCGCGGAATGCCCATCTGTCCTCATTCCTGTTCTGTCTAGCCAAACCTGCAACTGGAGTCACTACAAAATTGGTGGCACAGAATTCCAACAAAAGACTGCCCCATAGCATTCCAAGATGGGCTGATTGAGATTCCAAAGAAGGAAGTACTAGATGCCAGGATAATCAATCCCAAGCATTTATTAGGGGAACTTAGATAAAGAAGAGGGTGCAGTGTGTCTTAGCAACAAACAGTGAGAAAAGAGATATTCCACCTAGATATGTCTGCAATGAAGGGATGGAGTTGTGGAGTTGACTTGAGTGTTTAAGAAGTTTGGCTCAGGGCCAAAGCTGGTTTTTGTGTTATGTAGCAATATGGCTGATCTTTTAGTGTTTCCAACAGCAACCTAAATAGCTTTATCAATTCCTGAGAGGTTCAAGACTGAAGGGGAAAACGCAGTTGGCTGGATCACAGAGCAGTTAGGTCACTGTGTTTCTGGGTCAGGACAGAGAAAGAAAGTGGGGGAAAACGGGGGAACCCTACAATCTGTTGTCCAGAGATCATGTCAAGAGAGATCTCTTTTTTGCCATTTCTCAACATCTGTAGTAGATGCAGTCGATGCTCTACCCACGTTTCCTTACCCCCACAGTGCATGCCAGCCTAATATCCAACTGCCAGTATAATAGGCAAGGAAATACTGAGGATTTCCTCTCCCTGCTGAAGTTCACTTTGCCCACCTACCAGAAATGATGGGACATTAAAGCTTGCCGGGAACAACCCTCAATCAGTGACTGGCTAGTAGATACCCTAGCTCTGGGTATCTCTCAGGGGTGTGTCCTGCACTGCAGAGGTTCTCTAGCCGGGCTAAGATCCAGTCCTCCACAGTGAGCTGGATTGATTAATATCTTTCATTAGGTACCTTTCCTTTCTTGCCTTAGTTGGAAGGACTGTAGGCAAGGATAACTGAATACCACCATTCCTATCCAAAATACCCCAAAGCACATTAATGTGTTTAGCTAGAGAACACAGTTAGATATTATTAGTTGCCAAACCTTGCTTTGAAAAAAAAGTTGAGAATTTTAGTTTCTGAAAGTCATTGCAATCAAATATTGAGCAATATGAAGATAAATGGGGAGCTTACCAGTTTCTATCAGAAATGTGTCCCCATACACACCACACTACACTGGTCTTGAATTGGTATTTGGCATTTGCTTTGAATGTTTCAAGAACTAGAATAACAAAAGCAACCATGTCAAAAGTAAGTGTCTACTTGGTTTCATTAATGTGATCACACTCATATGGATTGTTTTAAAATATCCAATAGACTGAAGGTCCTGATGAATCTGACAAAATAGAGTACTTTTTAGGGAAATTAGGAGCCTTAATGTCAAAGGCAAATATCAGATTATTTTGTTCCAATTTACTCATTTTAGGTTTAAGAATTCTCAAAAGATAGTGAACAATATATAATACACTAGACATTCTATTCCACAAATTTAATTTTGAGCATATAATAATAGAATTTTATCTTTGGAAAGTTTATGAAAACTCTTATGCATTCAATCTTGATATGAATCATAGTCTTTATAGTTGTTTTGATAGTAATCTAGTATTATCAAATCACGATCCCCAACTTCTCAAGACATAATGAACAGCCATTGAAATTTAAAGTACATGTGTTTACCAGACAATGCCTAAAGGAAATAAATAATTCAATTTAATATCATACAGGAATGTTGGTTTTCTAGACAATTGCCTTCACTGATTCGATCAATCATTTGTGCTGGGCACTACAGATTAAGTAGTGACTGAAATATACAATGCAAAAGAACCTCCCTTCCTGGAGATTAATTCTACAGAAGAGACTGGCATTTCTTTTTTTTAAGTTTAAAAATAATTTAATGGTGATAGGTGCTGTGGAGAAAAATATATAAATCAATGCAGTTTGACAGGACATGCTAATGTGGGTTTGAGTGCTTGATAGCAATTTTAGATAAGTTGGTCAAGAAAAAAAGTCAATGAGAAGATAACTGAGCAAAAACAGGAAGCAAGTGAAAGAGTGATCCATGACAGTGCCTGCAGTAGGAGTACACCAAGTAAGGAGAACAATTGGCACAAAGGCACCGATGTGGAAATGTTTCTATATAGCAATTGCATTAGTGTGACATGGAGAGGAATAAATGAGAAAGGGAGTATTGGGAAATAAGGTAAGAAAAGTAGCAATGGGGCTGAAGCTATTCCAAGGATTTTGGTTTTTAAGCTGAGTGATAAGGGATACCTCTAAGGATGCTAGGCAATGGAATGACATGAATTGACTTACATTTTACTATGATCTATTTGGCTAACATGTAAAGAACACAAAAGGGAGGTGCTTAGTCAGATTAGATGAATGACAATTTTTTTTTTTTTTTTTTTGAGATGGAATTTCGATCTTGTCACCCAAGCTGGAGTTCAATGGCACGATCTCAGCTCACTGCAACCTCCGCCTCCTGGGTTCAAGTGATTCTCCTGCCTCAGCCTCCCGAGTAGCTGGGACTACAGGCACCCGCCACCACACTCGGCTAAATTTTTGTATTTTTAGTGGAGATGAGGTTTCACTGCGTTGGTCAGGCTTGTCTCAAACTCCTGACCTCAGGTGATCTGCCTGCCTCAGCCTCCTAAAGTGCTGGGATTACAGACGTGAACCACTGCACCCAGCCAAATGATAGTTTTTTTTAGAAAACTTAAATCTCACTGGCTTAATGCAATAATCATTTTTTCTCTTATTTATATACCTAAATGAATGTGTTTGGCAGAGAGGAATTCTGTTCCAAGTAGTTGGTGAGAGATTCAGCTTGTGGAGCTTGTGGCTCCCTTAGAGTCTTAGCCCCCAGAGTGCCTACCACCTCCTTCTACCTTTCTGCAGTCAGGGGAAGAGAAAAGGAAAGCACTTGAGAAGCAGTGGTTATTATTTTCACCAGTAACTCACAGGTAAGAACTCAGTCATATGCTGTACCTAACAGCAAAGGAAGCTGAGAGATGCTGTCTAAATCTGTGTTCAGGAGGAAAAAGAAATGGGTTTTCGAGAACATGTTATAGTCTCTGCCACAGGGAATAAGGACAGAAACAGAATGCTAGTTAGGAAGATGTTGCTTTATACAAAGAAGAGATGATGGCAGCAGGGCGCAGTGGCTCACGCCTGTAATCCCAGCACTTTGGGAGGCCAAGGCGGGTGGATCATGAGGATCATGAGGTCAGTAGATCGAGACCATCCTGGCTAACACGGTGAAACCCCATCTCTACTAAAAATACAAAACATTAGCCGGATGTGGTGGCGGGCGCCTGTAGTCCCAGCCACTCAGGAGGCTGAGGCAGGAGAATGGCGTGAACCCGGGAGGCGGAGCTTGCAGTGAACCAAGATGGCGCCACTGCACTCCAACCTGGGCAGCAGAGTGGAAAAAAAAACAAAAACAAAAGAGATGATGGCAGCCTAGACCATAGTGCCTGCATGATTATAAAGGAGAATAATGTACTGGAAAATGTCCCAAACTATTTATTTTTTGATGGGGGTAGTAATATTAATAGGTGATCAATGAAAAATTGTTTCAGAAATAAAATACGATTAGGAAATGCTGGATTTCTCTACAAAATATTTCTTACAACATTTATTAGACTTGAGGATCTTTGTTATTTTGTTGTAAAAATATAAAAGTAATATGCAGTTAATAAAATCATCAGGAATTTTTTTAATAGACAGTATCACATAGCTAATATTCCAAAGACTATTATTTGAGAAGATAAGTACATTATTGGATAGAAGACAGGGTTTGGTTTTTGACACATACTTCCTCTGTAACTCTGGATGACTCTTTAATCTCTTTGAGATTTACTTTCCTTGATTCTAGAATGGACACACTACCTTTTAGATTGCTCACCCTACAGGGCTATGCAAAGCCAATAGAATGTACAATAAGCATTGTAAGCATAAATGAGTATTATTATAAGGCTTACTGTGGCAATGAAGGAGCAGAGCAAACTGAGATGCTTAGTTTTTGCCAGGAGGAGCCTGAATGTCAGCCGTCAAGGAGTCTTATCAGGTAGCATTATCTTGACAATGAACCAGTGGCCCTTAGCCCTTTGCCTCTGGAATTGATCAAGCTGTATTTGCAGAGCCTAACTGTATCTGTCAACTTATAAACTACATTAAAATAAGAATTTCTGTTGATTAATTTAAAGTTGTCTAGGGACAACTGTGCTCATGTTCCCTATTTATTATAACTTATTTTCAAAATGAGGATATTTGGGAATGCCAAGCAAAGACATTTGTTTAGTGAACACCAAAGATCAGAGAGCAAAAACATCAGATGTTTGTGGAAGATATTCACTTTAGGCCTTGGTGAGAACAGAGTAACATCATTCCTCAGCTCTGCAGTGACCAAATCCTCTATATTTAATGTCTAGATGAACTCTCTATCATTGGACTGAGAGGATGCCCCTTTTGAAAATTACACAAACTGAGCAACTCTATGTGCAGGCACTCTCGCTCCAAATTAGAGAGAGAACCAGTGATTTGATTTTCATTTAATAAATCATGGTCTGTTTCCACTTATGGTTCCTTGCAATTACCTCAGGTCTCTCAGAAATATCCAGTGGCCTAAATCACTCATTCACAGTTGATTAATCTCATCCACTGTGCAGATTTTAGCAGTTTAACCATCAGAGGAGTCTTGTTTCTAATATAAAAGACATTGAGTCAGTCTCACTCATTGTAACACCAACGAGGGAAAGACTCAGCTAAGGAAGAAATTGCAGTGGCTATGGTTGATGACAAAGTTTATCAAATATATCATATGTATTACATAGTGAATAAATAAGAAGTTTGGGATCAAAATACAATTATAGTGCAATCAGTAGCATATTTTTACTATAAGAACAGCTGATTTTGTATCCTGCCCTTTGTGGGATAATTGGATTGTCTTGGCTTTTTTATTCCATCTATTCCACTTAATTTTGCTGAATATAAAACTCTAGATTGATAGGTTTTCTTTTAATACTTTCAATAATTCACTTCACTCTCGTTTGTATGGTTTCTGACAAGAAATCTACGCTAATTCTTATTATTATTTCTCTATAGATAAGGCATTATTTCCCCTATGGGTTCTTTCAAACATTTTTCTGTCTGGTTTTCCAAAGTTTAAATATGATGTACTTTTCCTACTTGGTGTTCTCTGAGCTTCCTGAATATTTAGTTTAGTGTTTTATCTTGATTTGGGGGAAGTTCTAGCCATTATTTCTTCCAATGTTTTCCCACTCTGTTCTTTCTTACTCTTCCGGTATTCCAGTTATGCATGTGTTATACCTTTTGATTGTTCCTTAGCTCCTCAATGTTCTGTTGCTTTGTTTGTTTGTTTTACTTGTTTGTTACTTTGCATTTTGGGTTGGGAAGTTTCTAATGACCAATTTTTAGGCTCACTGATTTTGTCCTTTGCTGTGCCAAGACTACTAATGAGTCCATCAAAGGCATCTTCATTACTATTACATTTTTTTATTTTTGTTGATGGTTTCTTAGAGTTTTCATCTCTCTGCTTATATTATCCTTCTTTTTTGCATATTTTCTAGTTTTCCACTAGAGTCCTTAAAATATTATACACAGTTAATTTAAGTTCCCTGTCTGATAATTCCAACATCTTCATTGTAACTGAGTTTTGTTTTTTGTTGTTGTTGTTTTTTTGTTTTTTGTTTTTTTTTGAGATGAAGTTTTGCTCTTGTCGCCTGGGCTAAAGTGTAGTGGTGCGATCCCACCTCACTGTAACCTCTGCCTCCCGGGCTAAAGTGATTCTCCTGCCTCAGACTCCCGAGTAGCTAGGATTACAGGCGCCTGCTAGTATGCCCGGCTAATTTTTTTTTTTTTTTGTATATTTGGTAGAGACAGAGTTTCACCATGTTGGGCAGGCTGGTCTTGAACTCCTGACATCAGGTGATCCACCCATCTTGGCCTCCCAAAGTGCTGGGATTACAGGTGTGAGCCACCATGCCCAGCTGTTTTTTTTTTCTTTTCCAACTATTAAATTCAGGGGTACATGTGCAGGATGTGCAGATTTGTTACCATAGGTAAATGTGTGCCATGGTGGTTTGCTGCACAGATCATCCCATCACCCAGGTATTAAGCCCATCTTCCATTAGCTCTTCTTCCTGATCCTCTCACTCTTCCCACCCCCTGCCCTCTGACAGGTCCCAGTGTATGTGTTGTTCCCCACAGTGTGTCCATGTGTTCTCATAATTTAGCTACCACTTATAGGTAAGAACATGCAGTATTTGGTTTTCTGTTCCTGTGTTACTTTGCTACGTATAATGGCCTCCAGCTCCATCCATGTCCCTGCAAAAGATATGATCTCATTCCTTTTTATTGCTGCATAGTATTCCATGGTATATATATACCACATTTTCTTTATCCACTCTTGATGGTTGTCTGTTCACTCTGTTGGTAGTTTATTTTGCAACGCAGAAGCTCTTTAGTTTAATTACATTCCATTTGTCAATTTTTGCTTTTGTTGCAATTGCTTTTGATGTTTTTGTCATGATATCTTTACCTGTGCCTATGTTCTGAATGGTATCACCTGGATTTTCTTCTAAGGTTCGTATAGTTTTGGGTTTTACATTTAAGTCTTTTATCTATCTTGAGTTGATTTTTGTTGATGGCATAAGGAAGGGGTCCAGTTTCAATTTTCTGCATATGGCTAGCCAGTTTTCCCAGCACCATTTATTAAATAGGGAATGCTTTTCCCATTGCTTGTTTTTGTCAGGTTTGTTAAAGATCACATGGTTGTAGGTGTGTGGTCTTATTTCTGGGTTCTCTGTTCTGTTTCATTGGTTATTGTGTCTGTTCATCCATTTTGGCAAGCAGACAGTCAAATTGCAAATCAACTCCCATTCATAATTGCCCCCTCCCCCCCAAAAAATACCCAGGAATACAGCTAACAAAGAAAGTGAAGGAGGGACGTCTTCAAGGAGAGATACAAGCCACTGCTCAAAAGATCCACTATTACCCTAGGTTACGGTAGCTCTGTTTTGGTTACTATAGCCCTGTGGTATGGTTTGAGATTGCGTAGTGTGATGCTTCCAGCTTTGTTCTTTTTGCTTATGATTGCCTTGGCTATTCAGGCTTTTTTTTGTTTCCACATGAATTTTAAGATTGCTTTTTCTAATTCTGTGAAAAATGTCATGGTAGTTTAATGGGGATAGCACTGAATGAATCTATAAATTGTTTTGGGGAGTATGACCATTTTCACAATATCAATTCTTCCTATCCATGAGCATGGGATAATGTTTTTCCATTTGTCTGTGTTATCTGTGATTTTTTTGAGCAGTGGTTTGTAGTTCTCCTTGAAGATAAGCACTTAGGTTGAGTTATGTCTTTGTTACTGTGAATAATGCTGCAATGAACATATGCATGCCCATGTCTTTATAATAGGATTATTTCTATTCTTGTGTGTATATACCCAGTAATGGGATTGCTGGGTTGAATCGTATTTCTGCCCCTAGGTCTTTGAGGAATCGCCACACTGTCTTCCGGATTAGTGGAACTAATTTACACTCCCACCAACGGTGTAAGAGTGTTCCTTTTTCTCACAACCTCACCAGCATCTTTTGTTTTTTTTTGACTTTTTACTAATAGCCATTCTGACCGGTGTGAGATGGTATCTCATTTTGGTCTTGATTTACATTTCTATAATGATCAGTGATGTTGAGCTTTTTTTCATGTTTGTTGGCTGCAGGTATGTCTGTTCATGTAGTGTTCATGTCCTTTGCCTACTTTTTAATGGGGTTGTTTTTTTTCTTGTAAATTTAAGTTCCTTATAGATGCTGAATATTAGATTTTTGTCAGATGGATAGACTGCAGAAATTTTCTCTCCTTCTGTAGGTTCCACATTTTTTTGCTGTGACAGGAATGCTGGAAGGGGTTGAAATGGGAACAATTTTCTTCCTCCAGTTGGGATAAAGGTTGGGAAAAGTGATTTTCCTTGGGAAACAGACCTGAGTGTATTTCACAATGATTATTTCTTCATTTCTTCTGCCAGAGTTATGAAGGGATGTGTGTGTGTGTGTGTGTGTGTGTGTGTGTGTGTGAGAGAGAGAGAGAGAGAGAGAGAGAGAGAGTCTTCATGAGAACATCATGGGGATTCTGAAAGTAAAGCAAACACAAATGTAAAGGCCCCCCCCCAAGACTATGGCCTCCAAGACTTCCTAGTTTCTAGTTTTTGGTTTCTAGTTAGTTTCCAAGCTAGTCCATACTTAACCTCCAGTACTTTATCAACATTACCATTTAATGGTGTCCTCATCAATTTATGGTTCCAGTGGCTTCTGTTTCTGGTGAGACTTCTGTTGTGTTTCTCGTGTCTCCAGATTTAAGGGTGATTGTTTGCCTTGTATCTTCAGTTATCTGATACGTTCAAGAAAAGTTCATGGTTTTTAGTTTGTTCAACTTTTTGTTATTTTAAGGGTGGAGCAACTTGCAAGCTGTTGGCATATTAGAGTTAAAACCAGAAGCCCTTTATATTACTTTTTTTGGGAATGAGTTTCTAGAGAAAGAAAGGAGTCCATTACTAAACCTGAAACTTACTAGATTTAGAAGTCCACATCATGGTGAGACTCACTCTGATTCTCTGTGAATGTAACATCTGTCACTTCTCTGTCTAAGTTCTGGAGAAAGTCCAGCTTAGGTCTACTCTTGTGGCATACATATATGCCCCTGGGAATGATTTAGGTTACCTAACAGTTTTCATTCTTGATTGAGTGATGGGAGGAAATAATTGCAAGGACTGTAAAATGATATTGGCCGTGAGCAGGACCCAGCAAAAAAAGAGATAAATGCTAGATGAAAATTGCCATTTACCAACAATTCTTACATCTAAAATTCAGTTCTTAGCTATTGGGTGTCAGTTTTTAGAAGTGAGAAACTAATACTCTCCTCTCCCCCACCAAACCAAGAGACAAAAGCATTGAGATATTTATTTGTAGTCACTATAAAAAATAAAGATAAACTGAACAAAGATTAAGTATTTTTGCTTCTTCCAAAATAAAACTTTTATTATAAAATATGCTGCTAAATATGGACATGCTCTTTGAAAAAATATCAGAAATCTTACACTTGCAGTAGATTTATAGAATCAAGATTTTAGAATTGGAAAGTATTTTGAAAGTGAGTGTCTTTTTAATAACTTTTAAATAATTTTATCCAAGTTGCAATAAAGGGGTTGTATGCAAATACACCAGAATGCTATGGGTTCTTCTTCTCATTCTTTCATTTTATGTAGACTTGGGCATGTTTTTTTGGTATGAACATGAATTTCTTTAGTTTTCAGTGGCATTTGGTATAAGCCAGACAATATGCCATTTATTTGTTTGAATTATTTTTAAACTTTTGAAAAGTAGCATATCCAATAAATTCCATAGTAATAAAATAAAATGATTGCTTTATACTTCATATGATGTGACAATTGTTAATCTCCATCGCCTTTTTCAGTAGGTCTCAACATTTTATTCATTATTGTCCCCTAAGGTGCCTTTCTACATATTTTTTTCCTAATTACTCCCTCTCCCATACAATTTTATTACTATTGCAGATATACTCCATATCTGCTTATGTACTGCAGCCCTTGGAAAGTCCAAAAACACTGTAATATCTCATAATTTACCCCTTTCCCATAAACCAGTTTTCATCTCTTGAACATGCTATTATCCTAGTTGAGAATGCATGCCCTATTTGATTAATAATAATGGTTATCTTTTATCAATCACTAAACTAAATTTGTAAGTGCTGGTTCTAGAGTCACATTATTTAGGCTAGTATTCTAGAGCAACTCTTTACCAGATTTGTGATTGTGAATTATTTATTAAACCCAAAGTTCCTCAATTTTCTCAATTTAAAATAAAAATAATAGCACTCGAATGGGTGAAGGTAATACTGACAGTTGTAACAAAAACCCCAAATGAAGGATGTTTCGAATCCTATAGAAGAGTATTTCTCACCAATGTAAATTCCATAAAGAATGTTACTGAGTGTCCGGTTAGCTCTAGTCCAGGTGCTGGCTTCTTCCACCATGTGATTCATCAACTGAAACTCAGATTTAGTTTCCCAGGTTGCACTGGGAGTCGGTATCCCACCATTAGTCAAGACAAGATAAGGGAGAATTGCAAAATAACGAAGAATCTTTAGGGGCCAGTGAGGAAGTGATACACATTAGTTCTATCCACGTTTCCACCATTAGTCAAGACAAGATAAGGGAGAATTGCAAAATAATGAAGAACCTTTAGGGGCCAGTGTGGAAGTGATACACATTAGTTCTATCCACGTTCCATTGCCAGAACTTAGGTCCAGCTAAGTAAAAGAGGGGAGTGGGTAGGAAATATGTTCCATGTCTGTGTTTAGGAAAGACAGGAGATGAATTTCATTAACAGCTAGCCAGTCTCTGCCATGGCAGTTGTTTCATAGCATGTGGAGATTATTAAACTATTTGAAAGATATATAATGCCTAGAATTGTCTAGCACTGTAACTGGGATGTTTTGAGTATTATGGATGGAGCATAAAAAGTAAGTTTCGATACCGTCATTATACAGATGAGGGAATTGACAGGCGGAGATGCTCACCACTATCCTAATGAGGATGACTGGAGATGAGGGAATTGACATTGATAGAGATTAAGCACTTGTTCGATGTTACTGAGGTAGAATTTTAATCCAGCTTAATACAAATTTAAAACCCATTTGTTTCCTCTCATTTCACTGTGCTTACTCCATTCATTTTTATTTTATTTATTTATTTATTTTTATTTTTATTTTTTGAGATGGAGTCTTGCTGTGTGGCCCAGGCTGGAGTGCAGTGGCGCCATCTCGGCTCACTGCAAGCTCCGCCTCCCGGGTTCACGCCATTCTCCTGCCTCAGCCTCCAAGTAGCTGGGACTACAGGCGTGCACCACCATGCCCGGCTAATTTTTTGTATTTTTAGTAGAGACGGGGTTTCACCGTGTTAGCCAGGATGGTCTCGATCGCCTGACCTCGTGATCCGCCCGCCTCGGCCTCCCAAAGTGCTGGGATTACAGGCGTGAGCCACCGTGCCCGGCTACTCCATTCAATAATTTAATTAGTTACTTTTGCTTTTTTTTTTTTTTTTTTTTTTTTTTTTTAAGATGGAGTCTCACTCTGTTGCCCGAGCTGGAGTGCAGTGGCACGATCTTGTCTCACTACAAGCTCCACCTCTTGGGTTCACACCATTCTCCTGCTTCAGCCTCCCAAGTAGCTGGGACTACAGGCACCCGCCACCACACCCAGCTAATTTTTGTATTTTTAGTAGAGATGAGGTTTCACCATGTTAGACAGGATGGAATGGTCTCGATCTCCTGACCTCGTGATCTGCCCACCTCGGCCTCCCAAAGCGCTGGAATTACAGGGGTGAGCCACCGCGCCCAGCCCTACTTTTGCTTTTAAAAAGGCACTCTCATTCTGTTTTCCATGACAACTCAAGGTTTCCTTAATAGAGTGAATAAATAATTATATCATTTTATAAAATGTTTTGGGATTATCATTATAAAGATAATGGTGATGACATTAATTCTTGAGTTCTCAATTGCTGTAGGTTCAGATTTTTTTTTTTTTTCCCCTGTTTTTTGAGGTAGAGTCTCACTCTGTCACCCAGGCTGGACAAACCACCTTCCACGTTCAAGTTATTCTCCCATTTCAGCCTCCCAAGTAGCTGGGATCACATGTACCCACCACCATGCCCGGCTAATTTTTGTATTTTTAGTAGAGACAAGGTTTCGCCATGTTGGCCAGGCTGGTCTCAAACTCCTGACCTGAGGTGATCTGCCTGCCTCAGCCTCCCAAAGTGCTAGGATTACAGGTTCAAATTTTAATAAGATGACAACTGCAGAAGTGTGTTTCACAGGGGAAATAAATAAAAATAGAGATCTTAATGCTAAATTAAGAAATAAATGTCTAAGCATATAGAAATTAATCTAATTGATAGATGTGTATATTTTTAAATGCTGTTTTTTTTTTTTTTTTTTTTTTTAATTTGAGATGGAGTTTCACTTTTGTTCCCCAAACTGCAGTGCAATGGTGAGATCTTGTCTCACTGCAACCTCTGCCTCCTGGGTTCAAGTGATTCTCCTGCCTCAGCCTCCCAAGTAGCTGGGATTATAGGTGCGCCCCTATAGTGGTGACCTAGTTGGGCACCACCACCCCCAACTATTTTTTTGTATTTTTAGTAGAAACGGGCTTTTACCATGTTAGTCAGGCTGGCTCAAACTCCTGACCTCAGGTAATCTGCCCACCTGAGCCGCCCAAAGTGCTGGGATTACAGGCATCAGCCACCGCGCCCGGCCCAATACTGTTGATCTTTTCAACTAACTCACATTAGGAGCCCTATTAGGGGAGCCAACATTTTATCAGTTTCAAATTTATTCACTATGTCGCTAAGATGATGTCCTGTTATTGATTTATTTTTAATTTTTATTTCTATAGAAAATCTATGAATTGTGATTGCAGTTTTATAGCTGATAACTTTCTAGAAAAAATTATGATATACAACAAAACTTAACGAATATCAGCAAAAAGGGACTGTACACCTTCACAGTATTCTATTCACGTTTGCGCTTTCTTCCAGTTTTCTTTGTGCATACACGTTTGTGATTATAGCATACTTTCCTCTTTATATTTTTTGTCGTTTGCTAATGTAATTCTGTATTTCTATGGAGTCTTCAAAGTTACCACTTTTAATGGCTTCAAAACATTCTCTATGCTGTTGTATAATTGGTCACATTTAACCGTTTAGTACCAACTTTTTTTCTCATTACTTTTTCTTACATGTATACTCTCTTCTTAACATTAGTAAATGTGCGTTGTAGGTTGAGAAGTTATTTTCCATTTTTGCCAGCATGACATTTTTGCCTCAATTGTGTCTCTTTTTCTGTCTATAGTTGCTACCTGTCAACTTTTAAAAAAATTTCTGCTCCTCTTTTAAGCCATAATTATTACTCATTCATTCATTGAGTTTCTGAAGTGTTTCTCCTCATTGCAGTTTTAAGTTTTTCTCTTTCTAAACACTTTATAGTTTATAGTTTTCTAAAAACTTTAGCATTCAGATAATATCCTGGTTTTATTGCCTTACAGTGCAAGATAGTTAGTATTGCACAGGTTGTTATTTTACTGACTGTAAATTGATTACATTCTCAAATCTCATTATTAAACATTTTGTAGAGCCATTATAGTTAAGTATAGTAGTCCCTCTTTATACACAGGGGATACATTTCAGACCCCCAGTGGATGCCTGAAATTGTAGATAGTACTGAACCCCATCCTATATATATTGCGTTTTCCCTAAGCATACATACTTATGATAAAATTTAATTTACAAATTAGGCAAGGTAGGAGATTAATGACCAGTTATTCAGAAGATAAATAGAGCATATGAAAGTGATGACTGATAAACCTGTGAAAGATTTTCCACATTCCTTAAAATATAATGCCTTTAAGGATATAAAACTAACTTATTTCATAACAGTAGCTACATTACTATTCTTGGCATATGAAAAATTGAATGTTGGGAAGTACCACTAGAAAGTTTTAAAAATGAGAATGCATGGCAAATATATACCTTATAACTTATATCAGTACAGAGATGCCATAAAACATTAAAAATTATCATTGCTTTCTGATATTAGTTTACTATTATCATTTTTGTTATTATCAGTTTAGCATAGTTAAAAATATACTGTATGAAAAATATGATAGTTATAATGCTGTTCACCAATTATTTCCAACTCTCCATTTTTTTAACACATGATAGGATTGTACTTTTTAGGGGCTCCATTTGGGGAGATAGGGCTTTAAGGCAGGTTCTGTCCAGTGAGTTTGGAACAGACATATCTTCTGGCCAGATTTCATTGCCAGTGTGACATTCTCAAGCTCATTTTCTTCTGCCACAAGTAGTTACGTTACAGAGAGTGACTGCTCTGCTCATATTGATCTCGATATACATATAGAATAAACAAGAAATAAGTCTTTGTTTATTTTTATTTAAACAACTGTGATTTGGGGATTGTTAACATAGCAAAATCAATTATCTTCTGCTCATAACAGAAAAATCAGTTTTTGTTTTATTTGGGAAATTTGCTTATCTAATATTTGCTCGTCTTATTCGTCCTAGTAGCAATTTATACCAAATGGTTCATGAAGAGTTCCGATTTCAAATTATCTATTTCCCATATAGCCTCAGTAGGATAATGTGGTTTGGTTAATTCGGCCCCCTATTACTTGTACTTTGGCAGGTTAATTTTATGACTATTTATTTTATAATGTAGGTTTCATTGCTTTTATACAGTTAATTCAGAATTAAAATGTGTCTTTGCATAGTAATATTTCATTTACAGGATAAATGTTCATTGAATAAATTTTGAAGTGTACATCTGTTACCTTTTAAAAAGTTCTTTCGGCCGGGCGCGGTGGCTCAAGCCTGTAATCCCAGCACTTTGGGAGGCCGAGGCGGGTGGATCATGAGGTCAGGAGATCGAGACTATCCTGGCTAACATGGTGAAACCCCGTCTCTACTAAAAATACAAAAAACTAGCCGGGCGTGGTGGCGGGCGCCTGTAGTCTCAGCTACTTGGGAGGCTGAGGCGGGAGAATGGTGTGAACCCGGGAGGCGGAGCTTGCAGTGAGCCGAGATCACGCCACTGCACTCCAGCCTGGGAGCACAGCGAGACTTCGTCTCAAAAAAAAATAAAATAAATAAAATAAAATAAAATAAAATAAAAAGTTCTTTCTTCCCTACGTTTCATTTACTTTTTACCTTTATTAGATAGATATCCACAAGTTTATCAGGAATTCTTTAAAAATAAATTCTTAATCTAGGCATGACTTATTTAATGGAGTATAGTTTGGCATATCATTGGTGGAAAAATTTGTTTTGACACTAAATTACAATATTCCCTAATTTAAAAATCTCTGCTTCCCTCCCCGCCCCCACCTCTGAGACAGAGTCTTGCTCTGTCACCCAGGCTGGAGTGCAATGGTGGGATCTCAGCTCACTGCAACCTCTGCCTCCCAGGTTCAAGTGACTCCTCTGCCTCAGCCTCCCGAGTAGCTGGGACCACAGGCACGGGCCACCACGGCCAGCTAATTTTTGTATTTTTAGTAGAGGCAAGGTTTCACCATGTTGGCCAGGTCAGTCTCAAACACCTGACCTCAGGCTATCTGCCTGCCTCGACCTTCCAAAGTGCTGGGACCAAAGGCGGGAGCCACTGTGCCTGGTCAAAATCTCTGCATATTCTTTAAAAAAATAAAAAAATATATATAAATAGAACTTGTATTAGTATATTTGAATTTCAAATACATTTGGAAGCACTTACTTTTTAGGGCAACAATACTATGAATTATTTTGGAAAGCCAAGATTTATTTTGTCCCTTTATTCCTAAGAATAAGGATTTTATAAAATGACTCCTTTCCTTAGACTGAAAAATCATATTACATTACATATTACATATATACCTAAAAATGAAATTAAATTTAATATCATGTTACATCCGAGATGTAACTGTAAGATAATTTATAATTATAAATTATTTTTAATAATTTCTCCTAAATTAGAGCTAAGAGTGGTAAAACAATCAGTATAATCTCTGTTCTGAGATTTAAACATATGACTCCAGGAATACAAAATCTGAAGTAAACATTTTATTAGTTGAGTGAAGTTTCTGCAACAAATAAACTGTAAAGAAAGGTTGATGTCTTATGAAATGTGAAAGGTTGATATCTTATAAAATGAGAGTGGACCAGAAAGGAACAGCTGCCCACTACCAAAAAGAGGTGAATGAAGGCTCTGCCTGTAAAGAGGGCCATGTTTTCTTTTAAGAAGTCAATTTTAAGTCTTCCAGTAGATTGTGTTGTAGTTCAGGCTGTCATCATTTGCCTCCCTCTCATCATGCTTACTGAAATGAGCAAATGAATAAACTCAAGGGGGAAATCCTGTATCAGCAAGGTGTCATATGCCACAGACTTCTACTAGCTATAGGGCATGTACACTGTTTAAAGTGAAAATAACAAGGGTAACTTACTAACTTCCTCAGTGAGAGGCTGTGGCAAAGTCAGTAAGAGGAAGAGAAAGGGTAACTGTTGGCTGAACACCCAAGAGTGTGGGGTAAAGATGGGACATGACAATGAAGCTGGGCTGTGGACAAAACAAAGACCAATCACTTGGAACCCATTTCACTATCATTTATTGACAGCATTCTAACCATCCCCATCATTGACTGCTGAGGCATCATTAACTTTCAAACAGATTAAAACAGAAATTAACTCTTCTTTCAACCTATGTTTCCTTAAAATATATCATGCCATAGTATGAGTTTTAAAAATTAGGGGAATTTTAGGGCTAAAACAGCAGGTACTGAGCATTAAGTTATTCAATGATTAATTTATCTACAGGCACCACTTTAAACATTTTATATGTATAAGTATATTTAATAATACATTATTGTTGTTATTATTTCCATTTCACAAATAAAGTAAGTTAAGCACGGACAGATTGGGTGATATGCTGACTCCTATATGTTGGAAGTTGAATTAAATCCAATCAGTATTCTCTATCTCCCCAAGTCTGAGTGTGCTCCATTGCCTTCAAAAACCAGAAGTAAATTCAATCATATCTGTTAGGATCATAATTGTAAATGAGTTAACCTTACCTGTCGAAAGGCTAAGGAAAAAAAGTAAACTGTTGACTAAAATAAAATGATACACAGAGATGATAAATTAAAGGTTAGTCAAAGTTATATTAATCAAGTACAGATAAAAGAAAGCAGAGATTATAATGTTGATTTCAGATTTTAAAAAATAATTCAAAGCAAACTAAAATTGAATGTTTCCAAGAATGCCATGTTTATTGCAGTGTAAAAATCCCTAAACATTAGTAATTTTATATATGTGCCAAATAGTTTGATAGGTATATTGTAAATTCTGTTTTATAAATTTAGATATTATATTATTAACTAAAATCAGATTTGCAATTGTTATCTCTACCTGTTGAATTAAACCTGTGTCATTTTGAGTTATTCTCTTTTTTCCTTGAACTCTCTTGTCTAATATTTATAGAGTTACACTAGGTTTCTTTGGCTTCATATGTGCATAGTTATTATTTTTCATTATTTTTTCAACTTTTCTGTGTAATTGTGTTGTAGAAATCTTTTGTAAGTGGCTTATAGTTTTGGTTTTTTAATCTAGTTCTCATTTGTTTTTAATTGGAGCATTAAATCAATTTATAGTTCATGTAATACTAATGTGTTTGGGTTTAAATCTGCCATCTGGTTTTGTACTTGCTGTTCTGTGTTTGGCATTCTTTTACTCTCCTTTCTTGGTTTCCTTTTTATTACAAAAGCATTTTCAATGAAAAATTTTCCCTAAGAATTTTGGAACTTACAGATTGTTTACTAATTTTGGGGAGAATGCTCTACAGATTCTGTCTTATATACTTAAAGTTGAATATTAATAAATTCATTTGTTTTCCCTTTCAAAAATACAAGGACATCAGTATAGTCCATTTGCACCTCTTCTGACTGACATGTTACTATTGTATATTTTAATTTCATTCTGTTATGATATTAACAAGACATTATCTTATTGTTCTGTTCAATTACTTGTTTATAAAATTACTCACATATTTACCACATCCACTGATCACCTCACATAAAATTATAAATACCTCTACATGTACACTCCTGATCCCTCTCTTACTTTGCTTATTTCTTTTTTTTTTTTTTTTTTTGAGACAGAGTTTCGCTCTTGTAGCCCAGGCTGGAGTGCAATGATGCGATCTTGGCTCACTGCAACCTCCGTCTCCCAGGTTCACCTGTCTCAGCTTCCCAAGTAGCGGGGATTATAGGTGCCCGCCACCAAGCCCGGCTACTTTTTGTATTTTTTAGTAGAAACGGGGTTTCACCATGTTGGCCAGGCTGGTCCTGAATCCCTGATCTCAGGTGATCTGCCGGTCTCAGCCTCCCAAAGTGCTGGGATTACAGGCGTGAGCCATCGTGCCAGGCCGCTTATTTCTTAATTCTACATTTGCCAATATTTAACATGCTGTATTGCTGTTTTTTTAAAAAAATATTTTAATGTTTATTGTATCTCCTCTTCCAACTAAAATGTATGCTCTGAATACACTGACATTCATGGATTTTTTCTTAGTGCTTAGAAAAATGCCTGGCCCCTACAGGAAGCACTACTTATATATTTATTGAGTGAAAGAATGAATTTATTCTTACAAGTTTTACGGTCCATCCTGGGATCAACTTCCTTCTGTCTAAAGTATATATTTTATGTTCCCTTTGTGAAGATTTGCTGATGTGCTCCCTTAGTTTTTCCCTAGAAATATCTTGTTTCATTCTAAAAAATATTTTTTCAGCATACAGAAATGCTTTTATTATTTAATATTAAGACATTTATGATATTAATTCTCTAACATCTGACTTCCATTATTGCTGTTGAGCAGTCAGCTGTCAGCCAAACTGTCCCTCCTTTGTGGTAAATTTGTCTGTCTTCTCGGGCTACTAGTAAAAACTTCTTTTCACATTCTATACCCTTCATTTTCACAGTGTTGCATTTGTTGCACATTTCTTTTTTAATTAACTTTTTTGGGGGGTTCATTAGATCTCTTGAAACCATGGATTGTCTTCTGTCACTTCTAGAAAATTCTCAGCCATAGCATCTTCAAATACTTGTCTCTTTCCCATTTTTCCACTATTCTCCTTTTAAACTTTAAATGTGTTAGAACTCAATCTGTTCTTCATGTATTTTAACTTCCTTTTTAGATTTTTCATCTCTGCTTCTGCTGATTCTCATTCCTGCTTTTTCTGCTTCGTGGTACCTTGCTTCTTGCACGTTTCATTATATTTTACTCTGAGCATCTCTTTTTCCTTGGGAAATTATCCGTGGGAATATTTGAGGCTGGAATGAAGGTGTATTCAATCCTTCAGAGGATTTACTTTTGCTGCCTCCCAGGGCACTCCCTGTCTGAGAGTAGTGTATGGAGGTTGCAGGATGTTTTTTCTGCTCAGTAGATATATATTTATATTTGGACAGCTCTGAACCAAAGCAGCTTTTTCTTTTTTTCAGCTTCCTCGGATTGTCAGTGAAGTACGTGCACATATTTCTGGGTCACATGTGCCCTCTGAGGATACAGTTCTATAATTGAGAATCTCCTCCTTGATTTTCCATGTTGGTTGGAAACTGGATTTTACTTTATTTCTCTCTTACCACCCCACAGCCATCCCAGGCTTCCTGCCCAGGTTATCTGTCTGTGATCATGGAAGCTTGAGCTCGCCAAACTTGGCAGTTATCTAAGAATAAGGAATTCTGTCTTTACTCTTTTTTTGTCAGGTCTTTAGTGAGACATTTATACATCTAATCACAAAATAATATATTATCATTACCATGTTTTTAAAACTTTTTAGGTAGAGACTCCATCTGACAATGGAATCATCCATAGTATCTTTGTTTCATTGTTCTCTACAAATAATGATTTTAAATCAATGGGAAGTATTAGGAACTGTATAATAATAAAATTCTGGGAGAAGTGGTTAATAATTAAGGGGTGGAGGATGACTTTGGGAGAGAAGGAAAAAGACTGACAACTATGTGATTTGAATTTAATTTATTTCACACTGCAACTGGATGCATAGTTTAGCATATGGTGGTTTAAATACCATACATATAAGGTGCCATTGGGTACACCTTGACCACTTCCATATTAACATTTCTGGTGACTCACAAGAACATCTGTAATAAAGTTCTGGCATTCATAGATTTTCAAACAAAAATACATGTTTACTTTTAACCCCATTTTGCCTATGTTTAAAGTTTTATACTCATTTATGGATTTTGGGTATTGTATAACTTAAGTTGATTTTTCCTCATTTGAAGATCAAACATAAATTTACCTATACAACTTTTCTAAAACTATTATGGTTTCACTTTTTAACCTCTATTTTTTGATTCATCAGGAGTTTAGTTTTTGTGAATTAACTTTTTCTTTTTTTCTAAAAAGTTAACCAGTTATACAATGCAATTAATTAAATGCAGATGTCTATGATTTTAAAAAACTATCTATATTATATATTAATTTGATCTATTTCTGATACATTCATATTTTAAATATATAGCTATTTCTTTTTTTTCTTTTGAGATGAAGTTTCGTTCTTGTTGCCCAGGCTGGAGCGCAATGGCGCGATTCTTGGCTCACTGCAACCTCTGCCTCCTGGGTTTAAGCAATTCTCCTGCCTCAGCCACCCGAGTAGCTAGTATTATGGGTGCCTGCCACCACACCTGGATAATTTTTGTATATTTAGTAGAGATGGGGTTTCACCATGTTGACTAGGCTTGTCTTGAACTCCTGAACTCAGCTGATTCACCTACCTTGACCTCCCAAAGTGCTGAGATTACAGACGTGAGCCGCTGCACCTGGCCCAACAATTTCATACTTATTAAATATCATGATTTTATATTTAAGTTATAGATATATTCATACTTTTAAGAAAAATAGTATCATCTTCATTTTCCATAATTGTAATATTTAAAAATAGCTTTGAATTTTGCCAACGTTTCACTTCCTTGTTGGTATGTCTTTAGTATATGGTGATTTATTCAAATGCCATCATTATTAAAATATCTTATAATAATCAACTTTAAAAAGAGACATCGATTTGATTTTGAAAAATCATTTCTTGACCTTAAATACTAGAATGGAATAATAAAAGAGATTATCTGAGATGGTAAACTGAGTACATAAAATTTGATGGTACACTCTTAACACAGATTTTTCCATTCACGTTTAACTTAAGAAAGGCAGGAGGTGTGATCTCTTTATGTCTTGATTTCTCAAATGATTGCTTCATGCTGTGATGCTAAGATCAGAATTACAGATCTTTCCTGGCTGAAATGAATGATCAACATTTAATTGACGAAGTTCCTCATTGTTTACGATGCTTTGACTTGCGGACGTCAGATGCAGGGAAATAGATTTACTGAAATTCTGACCGCTGGCATATTTTTTGTCATAGACACATAGATATTACTTGAAGCAAAATATGTATTTCTCATCATATATTATCCATTAAGACACTGAAGGCTTTTGGAATATTGTTTTTTATTTAAGTGCCATACATCTAAACCCATCTGAAATTGCGAGTTCTGCAGTTACTGACAGTTATACTCTCTGAAAAACTATGTTAATCCAGCCTTATGCCACATAACCACATTTTGGTCAATGATGAACCGCATATACTATAGTGTCCCGTAAGATTATAACAGAGCTGAAAAATTCCTATCACCTAGTGACACTGTAGCCGTTATGATGTGTGAGTGCAAGGCAATACTCTGTGGTTGTGGTGATGCTGTGTAAACAAACCTACTGCACTGACAGTTGAATAAAAGTATGGCACAGGCCGGGTGTGGTGGCTCATGCCTGTAATCCCAGCACTTTGGGAGGCTGAGGCAGGCAGATCACCTGAGGTCAGGAGTTCAAGACCAGCCTGGCCAACATGGCAAAAACCCTGTCTCTACCAAAAATACAAAAATTAGCTGGGCGTGGTGGTGCGTGCCTGTAGTCCCAGTTACTAGGGTGGCTGAGGCAGGAGAATCACTTGAACCTGGGAGGCAAAAGTTTCAGTGAGCCAAGATTGCACCACTGCACTCCAGCCTGGGCAACAGAGCAAGACTCCATCTCAAAAAAAAAGAAAAGGAAAAGAAAGAAAAAGTATAGTATGTATGATTATGTACAGTACATAATACCTGATAGTGATGATAAAAGACTGTTATTGATTTATGTATTTATTATATTTTTATCATTATTTTAGAGTGTACTCCTTCTACTTATTTAAAAAAAAAAGTTAACTGTAAATCAGTCTCAAGTCCTTTAAGAAGTATTCCATAAGAAGGTATTGTAATAATAGGAGGTAACATCCCCAGACATGTTATTGCCCCCAAAGACTTTCCAGGGGGACAAGATGTAGATGTAGAAGACAGTGATATTGATGACCCCGACCTTGTGTGGGCCTAGGCTAAGTATGTGCTTCTGTCTTAGCTTTTAACAAAAAAGTTCAAGAAGTAAAAGATAACAATTTTTAAAAATACAAAAAATCTTATAAAAGAAATCTATGAAGAAAATAATCTGTATAGCTGAACATGTTTATGTCTCATCCTAAGTGTTATTTCAAAAGAACAATAGTTTTTAAAAAATTTTATGAAGTAAAAATATAGAAAGCTAATTTATGACTTAATAAAATATTTTTTATAAATTTAGAGTAGCCTAAGTGTACAGTGTTTATAAAGTCAATAGTAATGTACGCTAGTGTCCTCGGCCTTCACATTTACTCACCACTCACTCACTTTCTTACCCAGATCAAATTGCAGTCTTGTAGGCACCATTCACAGTAAGTGCTCAATATGGGTATACCGTTCTTTTCTTTATACTGTATTTTTTGCATGAATTTTCTGTGTTCAGATACACAGATACTTATGTTACAATTGCTACAATATGCGGTATGGTAACATGCTGTACAGGTTTATAGGCTAGGCACAATAGGCTAGACCATATAGCCTAGGTGTGGGGTAGGCCCTGCTATCTGGGTTTGCATAAGTACACTCAATGATGTTAGAAGAAGGATACCATCTCAGAATACATTACTGTCTTTAAGGGATACATGACTATGATTTAGTATAAAGGATCATTTATTTGTCTGTAACATTTGATCAAAAGTCTTGCCACAATAAAACATATTTTGTCATTCAGAAGGACGCTATTGAGACAGCTGAACTTTCACCTTTGCTTTCTATATAAAACTCAATGTTCTATAGCAATTAATTTATTCAAGTTGGAAGGTTGTCTTTAAAAAAGTTATTGCCTTAATCCTTTTGGATTATTTAAAAATGTATCAGTTCTTTTTTTTCCTCTAGTATTCATTATAAACTTACAGCACAGTTCATGAATTTCAGGTTACAAAAAATAGACATAGAGTTGTTTTCCTCAAGAATATTTTATGAAATACTTTAAAAGGAACATATTCCTAAATGAAAAAATACTTCATTGTGCATGTTTCAGAAGCACTTTTATTCAAGTATGCTTAATGCATAGAACAGGAATGAACATTTGTTCATATTCTTTCAGATAAAACACAAATGGGAGTATAAACATGTCTTTAAAAATATATAAGTAAATTTACATTGAAAGTTTATGTTCTTTTCCTTCTTAAGGCTATAGTTTCTCTTTTTATTAAGTTGAAAAAATATGAAGAAATACTAAGGTTTATGTCATTAGTTCTTTGTAAAATACAATTAGAATATGTAAAAATAGGTCATGCTACTGAAAGTTATTAATTGGATATGTTTACTGTGTTTATTTTTATGTATATAATTCATTAACATATAAATAAGAAAGGAAATCTGAAAGTAAGCATAAGGACTATTATACGTAATCTTGTGTAATTTCCCATATTCAGAAATCAATACATGTGATATAATTACTAACACCTAGATGATCAATTTAATTCTTTTTTAGATGTGTAATATAAATAGAAAATTTCTTACTTAGGGCTTAAGTAAAAAACAACAGTTTTTTAGTTTTATTTGTGTATGAAAAAACGCTTTCATTTGCCTCATTCTTTACCTGTTAAAATGCCTCTCAGGGCCAGGCATGGTGGCTCATTCCTGTAATCCCAGCCCTTTGAGAGGCCTAGGCAGGGGGATCACAAGATCAGGAGATCGAGACCATCGTGGCCAACAAGGTGAAACCCCGTCTCTACTAAAAATACAAAATTAGCTGGGCATGGTGGCGGGCCACTGTAGTCACAGCTACTCAGGAGGCTGAGGCAGGAGAATCGCTTGAACCCGGGAGGCAGAGGTTGCAGTGAGCCGAGATCATGCCACTGCACTCCAGCCTGGGTGACAGAGTGAGACTCTGTCTCAAAAAAAAACAAAAAGTCAGAAAAACTTTATTTGCTCCCATTTATTTTCCACTTTTTCTCCTTTTGCTATTATATTTATATTTAATGGTCATTTATATTTAATATAAATATATTTATATAATTATATATATTAAAATATATTAATATAACATATAAATATATTATATTATAGTAATATATAATATATTCAGATGCAATATATAAATTCAGATATAATATATGAATATACATTATATATAATTATTTATATATAATAATTATATATAAAATATATAATATATATAAATTCAGATATATAATATAAATATATAAATATAATAGAAACAATATATAATATTTATTATTATATAATTATATATAATTATATAAAATATACAATATATAATTATTTATATATAATTAATATATAAATATATAAATTAAAATATATTTATATAAAATATAAATATATTTATATTTAATGGCCATTTTATATTTTTCTGTATTCTGCCGTTAACATATCCCAGCAGCATAAATGAAATTTGATGAGTTCGTTATCAGTTATCTAAACAAGCTTTCCTATCCCTGACCTGTGAATCTGTGCTAGGTGTGGTAGATTAGAAGCTTCAGGATCTTGTAAGGATGACGTGACAAGGGCAGATAAGTGATGATCCTGATAGCACCCAGAGAAAAGCTGCGTTAAAACTCTGTCCTCCATATAGCTGAGCTAGTGTCTAGTATCAGTTTATGGTTCTTCACTTGAAATGAGAATATGTTGTATACTATAGATTAAATAAAACAAACTTACTAGATTTAAACTGCTTAACCTGAAGATCTTGGGTATTTAGCTATAATTTTTAGTGAAAATATCCTAGTTTATTGAATCTTACCTAGATATTCTTTTTATAAGTTTGATTTTATTGTGTTATCCTTCTTTCCTTTTTGTCATTTCTTTACTTAGGCTGTAAATTTATTTTGAAGACTGAATTTTCTCTTGACCAGTTCTCTCCCTAAGTTCCCCTGTTTTTTATATGCCTTACATTATAAGAGCCTATGTAGACATTCAATAAATGTGTTTTATTTTGTAGCGGAATCCATGACTTATTATCAGTAAAACTCTGGTTGAGGGACTTTTAATCTTATTTTCCACACATAAACCTATCTAGCCCTGTTGCATTGTATCCCGAGGCCCAACATTATTCAATATTTTGTGTATTTACAGCAAGCCAAGTGGAATACTTATTGAATGCTAGAAATAATAACTATGTCGACTAACAGGCATGAAAATAAGAATTAATTTTTACTTTGCAGGACAAGTACTCCAAGAAACCTGAGTCGTTAAGGTGGTAAACACAGAAAGCACTATACAAAGTATTTGTAAAGATTAACATTGCTACAGTTATGCAAGCACTTATTTTCCTTAACAAGATTAGTAATGCCAGCTGCCTGCATTCAAAGAGACAATTTAATATTCAATTTCAATATTACATGAAACAGTGTAAAATGACAATAGTTAAATTGAAATATGTATCACAATTTCAAATGAAGAAATTAAAGCATACCTTTATGTTACCTGCTGTGACTTTTATAAATGAATGAAATGGAATATATCAATTTTTATTATAGAAAGCTATTAGCACAAAATTAAAATAATATTTTATTACAATAAAGTTTTTACTGATGTTTTTACAAGTATTGAATTCTCTTTAAAGGTATGTTCTCTTGTTGGTAAATTCCAACTGGTTAACAATTCATGTTCCTTTATTTAGGCATTGGTCATAGTGGATGGTGAATTGAGTCACTTCCTCACCTCTCTCTATTCAACCTTTTGTGCTGCACAGGCTGTTTCCTAGGACCACTGGAAGCTTGAGTTCTGTTCATAATTTGGGTTCTGCCAATTAGATGCACTTAAGTACAATTTGGAAGGTCAAAAGAGTCTAGGCTATGTTTCTAAGGTTTTTCTGCTGGCAGACACCGGATAGAATTATCTGATATCTGTAGAGTGTTTTAGCAGAATAATGCTTCCCTTGATATGGGTTGCATCCTCATCATAACAGCTTCCTTATCATGGCCAACTTCTAGACCACAGATGATATATTAACTCCTTGGGTCGTCCAGTTCTTGGACCTGCACTGTTGTTCTGTTAAATGCAATTTAAAGTCTGTTTTCAGCCTTCAATATGATTCAGAAAGTTATTTAAGATTGCATAATGCATTTTTATGTTTATAGTACAAAAATATAGTTGGTCTCTGCATTTAATTGATATAATTAACAATAATGGATTTTAAATTTTATTTACTTCAATTGTTAATTTTTTTTACTAAAGAAAATGTATTTATATGGTAAATGTTACAATTTTTTTTTATATAGTTGCTGCCTCTACATTTATTTTTAGGGCTGACGTAGTTATTTAAAACCTGGTCATAACCTAGTTAAAATTTCTCCTCCACATGTGGTTGCTTGCAATGTAGCCTGCTTGTTCCTCATCCCACTAACCCTAAACTCAACATACCCTACAGCTGCTAACCACGAGAAAACCTAGTGTTCAATATTAGAATTATGCAAATCAGTTCTCCCTTCACACGTGTTTTCTTTCAACTAGCTAATCCACAACCTCTGAGGGCAAGCCTAAGTGGTAACACTCATAGGCCTTCATAATGGTGTAGCCACCCAGGTTCTCTCCATTGCTTCCTGCAAACTGAGTGAGCTCCCTGCCACCTCCAGTCTTCCTGTCGGCCTCCTGTTGTCACCCCAACCTCTCTGGAATCTGTGAGTAATAAATATCTTCTGTTTTTTGCATTGTGACTTCACTTCCTCATTGTGTGTCCCCTGACACGCACACACACACACCTGAACCTAACCTTATATTCAGCCAGAGCTCTTTTGGGTAGCGGCTCTCTTGACAAGAATAAACTGAATACAGACCACACAAAAGCTACAAGGGTGTCTGCTGTATAAACAAGTTTCCTGTGAAAGGACCACCTGGTCACAGTGTGATACTTAGGTATTAGGCCATCATCGAGATAAAGAAATGTCCTCAAAAAGGCATGCTATAAACTCCCAGGCCCAATTTTTTTTACTTTCCAGGTCAGAACAGGGTTGGAGCTTATGGCCACTCTTGAGACCACAAAACCAAATTGGAAACAATTCATAACAGATTAAATCAAAACTGTAAAGTAAACCAAAAAGGTAAAGGTGATCCTATAATTAAAGGTAGCAATTTATTGGCCCCACTACTCCCACCCCCAATTGCCATAGCTAGAAACAACCACTTTAAAATTTTTCTAGGTTTTGTTATTTTGGTGAATATATCTCTGAATAACACGAGTATTCCAACAATCATGATTTTCTCATGGGAGACATAGTCCACCGATTTTTCTGCTAGACTAGATGAGGACTTCACCCTCTTACCCTCTTTCCCAGCTCCTCTCCTCATAGCCACCCAATGTAGTTATATCACCATTTTAATTTCTTCATTATGTTTTTAATTTAAATAATGTGTACTTTTATCACCTTTCCATCACCTCTAGAAATATGATTTTTGACTCCCCTCTTTGTAAGATGATATTATCACTGCTAGTCTTCCCTGACCTCTCTCTCCTCTACATTCTTTCCTCCACTTCTGTGTTTCTTCTGTAGTTATCATAAATAGTACATTTTCTTTCTCCTGAAAACTTCTAAAATGTTAAAGGTGTTAAGCCGTATTTAAACATACTGAGATCTGATAATAAAGGCCTTACCGAATTGCTCATGATTTTATCTTTTCTCATGGTCATTGAATGCTTGATCTTTCAAAAGTTTCACATTCACTGACATTCCTCTCTTGCCTTGGTTTTTTATTTACTATTTTCATATTCTTTTTCTCTGCTTTGTATTTTGTGAAGCACAAAAAGCTACACAATACACTAAAACACAACTAATTATACTTCACATTAATGAGCAGGCTAATGGTTTTCCGGTGTGGTGGCGGAGTTTCCAAAACCTAGATTAGGAAGACTATAAATTTGTTTTTATTCAGTTAGCAGTAGAATAACTGTTAGGGAACAGTATACAGAGACTCCAGTTCCCTTTCCTAGCCAATGAATGAAAGCTTACAAACCACCATCTTATGTTCATAGATTGTTTTCCCTAAGTATTTTACGTGTATTTATGTACATTGAAGTTCATTAGTTAATTCTGTGCTAACTCAAAAAGTTATTTTTTCAATCTTTTTTGTTGTTGTTGTTGTTGTTGTTGTTTGGAGATGGAGTCTCGCTCTCCAGCCCAGGCTGGAGTGCAGTGGCGTGATCTCAGCTCACTGCAAGCTCTGCCTCCCAGGTTCAAGCCATTCTCCTGCCTCAGCCTCCCGAATAGCTGGGACTATAGGCGCCAGCCACCATGCCTGGCTAATTTTTTTGTATTTTTAGTAGAGACAGGGTTTCATCTTGTTGGCCAGGATGATCTCGATCTCCTGACCTCATTATTCACCTGCCTCAGCCTCCCAGAGTGCTGTGATTACAGGTGTGAGCCACCGCTTCTGTCCTATTTTTTCAATCTTATGCTATTTAGCTTATTATTTTCTTTCTTATAAGTGCATAGGACAATTTGACACTGTTGAGATATCACTGAACTTTTTGTGGGATACCACCAGATTATTTATGATTCTATAAGATATTTCTCAGGCCAGGTCTTTTATAAAGCAATTTTAATATATGTATGAATTATTATGTCATATAACTATTCTATAATTTTAGAATTATATATTCAGATGAAGACATTAGTTTCATGTAATACTTTCAGGCATGCTGAAGTTCCAGTAGCTACAGGTAGGGAAGAGGCAAGAAACTAAACAGGTGGACCCGGAATCAGGTACCTCACATAGCTCTGGGACTAGTACTACAGAGAGTAATAGTAGTATAAGCAACACTGTACAGTGTGGATGTAATATGACAGGAGGTTCTTCCAGGACAGGTGAAGATACTTGCAGATTGGTACCATCACTGCAAATGTAGACGGCATGAATGACTTGGACCTAACTAGGAACATGAAGACATATGTGGTCTTAGGAAAAAGGGTTGACAAAAGATGGCCAGATTATCAGGAATCAGGAGAATGCTCTACCTTCATAAGAATGATAAACCACAGTCAAGAAACAAAAGCATAATTCCAGTTGCATATTCAGGAAGCCATGATAAGTTAGGAGCAAAGTCTGCAGCTCACTGCACACAGAGATATCTTGAGTTAATTCCAACCTAGTGTTTATCAAAAGGTAATCTATTATAGCTCTCTGGAATCCTGGTCAAAAACTAAGATAATTAGGCCTGTTCCAATTTTTAGACTTCAGATCAAATGCAATAATCTCTGTGAACCTCCCTGAGTGATCCTTATGAATCTTAAAATTTGGGAACCACCTCTTTAGACATACCAGATACTAAGTTTAGCACAGAAAGACAAATTCTAGGCATTGTATTTCACTGGCATACTACCCTTTACCGAAATATTGGGGCTAGTCTTCTTAATTCACTTTTGTCAATGTGGACAAAAGCCTGAAAAGACTGTGCCTGTAGTTTGAATGCATTTATATTTGCAGTGATACAGAGCTGGAAAATGAGAAGGATTTGCTCATTTTTATTTATTTTTCTATACTAGTTGAGTGTTAAAATATAAAAACTCATTTTAGCTTCATCTTAGTCTTCTAATGTGCTTTTCATGACAAGTACTTAAAGATTATGTCTAGTCAGTGTAGCTTCATAATTGATGTAAAACAATGCAGAAACATAATAAACATATGACAGCTTATGAGATCTAACTTTGTAAACTTCATAAATATTAAAACAACTTTCATATTTTAAACTTTCATATTTTAAAATAAATATGAAAGCTAATGTGGTCTTAGATTAGTCAAAATGAAATCTTAAATATATCATTGAAATAAAATTAAAGTATTACAGCCCAATGACTAGTTTCTTCTCATTCACCTGATGAATGCAAGAAAGCCTGTTAGAGTAAAATCATCTGGGGTGTGCTCAGCTGCATTAAACTGTAGAGGCCTTAAGACATGTTAAGCAATGTGATTTTGATTTCACCTGCTGACTTTCTGAAGGCAACTTATAATAAGAAACAGTTGAATAGTGATATCATGCTGTTGGCACTTGAGCTTTCTGCTGGAGGTTGCAATCTAATCTTTGGAAACCTGTAATTACTATTTCCTAAGTAATTCTGGGTTTTCATTATTGAATCTCAATATGTCTAAAAGGTACTGAGATGTAATGTACAAAATGGCATCGTGATCAAATGATAACAAACTCTTTGTGTCGGTAATACTCAGTTTCGATGTTTTTGATGTTATAATGACCTGTTACTGGCAAGAATATTTGGTGCATTTGACAGGTTCAGTGTATTTTATTTTTTAATATTGTTATAAAGTCTTTGAAATAAAAAGATGTTTTATTTCAGGGTTTACAATCCATGCATCACAGTTTAGAGAAGTAAGTGAAAGATAGTGACTTTTACTTTGAAATTTAAATGTTTGTCTCTGGTTATTCAAGTGAAGTATTTTAAAATAGTTTTTATTGATACCATGTTATATAGAAAATGTGAAGTCATAGCTGTCTGTGTAATGGAATATGAAAAACATTGTTTATTAAAAAAGTAAAATCCTGCTAGAGACATCATTTCTCCTTTGAAATATATAAATAGTATAAGTGATCCACTAAAGAAGTAAACATCTCAAACATAAAGTTTGATTCTTTATGTGACAATATACCATACATTGCACTTTTTTTGTGAAAGAGAAACTACTCTTTATCATTTCATTTTTGTGTTTCATGTACTATCCTAGGCACAAGGAACAGGACTGTAACAAGGACAGGGTTTGCTTTTGTAGAGCGTAGATTCTAATGGAGATGATTGAAAGTTAAAAAGCAGACAAAATTTCAAGCTGATGGTAATGATGACTAAGATGATAGCTGTCACAGTGGAGATGATAGGCAGTGGACTTTAGTAGATACTAGAAAGATATACCCAATAGCACTGCATGAGATATGTAACTAATAGAGAGGAATCTGTAATAACTCAAGAAAAGAAAGTTCTGTGACCAAATTATTCAGACATATATGATAAAATGTTATAAAAGAGTAGAAAAGAACATTTGCAGTCCCTGTGGCTGCATTTACCCATCTAAATCAGTATCTATATACCTATATATCTAAAATCCCTATCTAATGAAGTAGTTTAAAAATCTTCCCAAGATTATACAACTACTTACATGGCTGAGTTAGGACTAGATCTGTGGACCCCTGAGGCCAGCCTCAGATATCAGGAAGAGTGAACATAACAAATCAAAGAGTAGTGTCCTTCCACAGAGGAATTAAAATATTTAAACATAAGTAATTTCAGCAGTCCAATAGGTGTTTTTAAAAAAAATCTATGGGCCAGGAACGATGGCTCATGCCTGTAATCCCAGCACTTTGGGAGGCCAAGGCGGGTGGGTCACCTGAGGTCAGGAGTTCAAGACCAGCCTGGCCAACATGGCAAAACCCCATGTCTACTAAAAATACAAAAATTAGCCAGGCGTGATGGCATCCTCCTATAGTCCCAGTTATTCGGGAGGCTGAGGCAGGAGAATTGCTTGAACCTGGGAGGCAGAGGTTACAGTGAACCGAGATCACGCCACTGCACTCCAGCCTAGGTGACAGAAAAAAAAGAAATCTAATTTATGCCCAGATAAATCTTTAGACTAATTGAGCAAGGCCTTTGTTTATACATCTTTGGGGTACCATAGGTTTGGATTTGTAGCTGTAGACTCTAACTTTTGCTTGTCTATAGCCACTGCATTACAAAAATGCAAATACCAGACTTTTTCAAACTTGTTAATATGGAATCTCTAGGAGTGGGAACCCCCTAAATGGTTAATGAACACCAGGCCAATTAAAATTTAATGGCCTAGGTTATGTGTGGGTATGCATGTGTATTTATTTAAAAAGATACTCAGATAGTTTTTTTATATGAAGAAAGTAAAGCTTTGACACTGAAATTAAATGATGTAATAACTTATATTCAGCTAATATCTCAGTGATGGCTTTGAGGCAGTTGATAGTGGCTAGCTTCTTTTAAGAAGTGTTTTTGAATGTTTAGCATATGAAACTCTTATGGTGTTGTCTTTATAGAGCAAAGAGGGAATAAAGAAATGAAATGGAATGTAGAAAATCCTAAATATTCCACACACAAAAGCTTGCTAGAATTAATAAATGTATTCAGCAAAGTTGCAGGATATAAAATCAGCATGCAAATATGAGTTGTGATTTCATATACTAACATAAATCCAAAATGGAAATTTTAAAAAATTGCATTAAAATAGCATCAAAAAATACATAGAACTATAAACTTAACAAGAGACTAAAGACTTGTTCTCTGAAAACTACAAACATTTCTAAAGAAAATAAAGATGGTAATAAATACACATACGTATTCATGAATTAGATGACTTAATATTGTTGTCCATAGTACTTAAAGCTATCCACAGGTTAAATACCATCCATATCAAAATACCCACAGCTTTTCTTTTTTCTTAACTAGAAAAAGCAATTCTAAAATTCATATGGAACTACAGAGAACCACAAAGAGCCGAAATAATCTTAAGAACAAGTTGGAGGTCCCACACTTCCTGACTTCAAAGGATATTACAAAATTACAGTAGTGAAACATTATGGAGAGATAATTATAGAAATATAGTGGAGTAGGAAGCACCAGGAATCTGTCTTCCCACCTAGACAACAACTGTACTGGCAGAATCTGTCTCATACATAACATTTTGGATCTTTGACGTCTACTAAAGGCTTGCAACTTCTAGGGGAAAGCTTGCATGGCAAATTATGGTGAATTTTGGTCAATTTCAGCACTTAACCACAGTAGTAAGCTACCCATTTCCCACAGTCACCCCTGTAGCAGACAGCTGTGCACGTGTTACTGGAGCAGTCTGCACAGAGCGTGCAGGAACCAGAGTGGGCAAAAAAGGACCTGTCCTCCAAATATTGACAATGTTTGCTCTGATTGCTGATTGCTGTTTCTGGCCACAAAGATGGATGCAAAGAGGTGAGTGGTCATTGTTGCATCTCTATTATTGCAAGCCCCTCTCTGCTGGCTGAAGTGACTTCCAGAAGATTAAAAGAGCCAGTACCCTCCTCCTGCTTTTTCTGTTTTTCCCCCTTTGATAACTAGACATTAAAAAGTAGGGCATTCAAAGTAACTGCACATATGGTAAAAATTAGAAAATGACTAAGTTACTAAGTGTTAACTTAAGGACTGTCTTTTCTAAGCCTTGCCTTTCCTTTGGCACAGGCTTAGAAAAGACAGTCCTTAAGTTTACACTTCAGGCTGATTCTTGGCACAGAGATAGCTTACAACAGAATCCCCTTACAACAATATAAAAAGCAAAATCATTGACTGAAATAACAAAACCTCAAACTCTCAGTAAAAGGGAGAATCTAATTTTTAGAGTTACTATGTTATTAGATCCAAAATCACAATTCATACAAAAAAATCAGGAAACTATGTCTTGTCCAAAGAAAACAATGAAATCCCTAAAATGACTTGATCGTGGATCTGCTACAGAGGGGCTTTAAAATAATTGTGTTAAATGATCAAAGAACTATAGGAAGATGTAGAGAAAGTCAAGAAAATGATATGTGAACAAAATGAAAAAAATTCAATGGATACAAAACCTAACAAGTTAAAAAAATTGGGAGCTGAAAAGTACAACAACTTAAATACAAAATTTACTAGAGCGTTTCAAAGGCAGATTTGAGCAAGCAAAGGAAACAGTCAGTAAACTTGATATGACAATGGAAATCAAGGAACAGAAGGAAAAATAATTGAAAAAAGTAAACAGAGTCTTAAGGGACCTGTGTGACACAAGGAGTCACAGGAGGAGAGGAGAAAGAAGAGAAAACTTGAAGAAACAATGGATAAAACCTTTCCAAATCTGATAAAAGACATTAATATAAACATTCAAGAAATCCAACAAAATTAAAGGATGATGAACTCAAAAAGACATAAACTGAAATACATTATAATCAAAGCTTGAAAAGGTGAAGACAAAGACAGAATCTTAAAAGCAGCAGGAAAACATCAATATATTACTTATAAGGAATAATCAGTAAGATTATCAATATATTTCTCACCAGAAACGTTGCAGGCCAGAAGGCAGTGGGCTGAAATTCAAAGTGCTAAAGTAAAACAAAAACAAAAAACATTATCAAACAAGAATCTTATATCCAGCCAAACTATCCTTAAAGTGAGGGCAAAATTAAGACATTCCCAGAAAAACAACAGTTGGGAGAGTTTGTTACCATTAGACCTGACTTGGAAGAAATCCTCCTGCAGAGTGAAATGAGAAGACACTAGATAGTAACTTGAAGCTGTATAAAGAAATAAAGATCTTAATAAAGGAAAATACATGGAAAATTATAAAAGCCTGTATTATTGTAACAATGCTTTTTAACTGTACTTTTTGTGTTCTACATGTTTTAAGAGTTTAATATATACATTTTTAAATTTGTTTAAAAGCTCATATCATGCTTTGTAACTAATTTTGTTTTGTACATAATTTAAGAGACTAATAAATTTAAAATACATGTTTATATTTTTGAACAATATATAAAGATACAATTTTGTGACATCAAAAATTGAGGGGGTGGAGACGGAGCTTTTGAAGGAGCAGAGTTTTTATATATTATTGCAGTTATGGTGGTATAAACTTAAATTAGAATGTTATAAATACAGGATCTAAAATATAATCTCTATGGTAACCACCAAGAAAATAGCTATATACATGAAAATGAGAAAGGAATTTAAGCAAATCACTAAAGAAAATAAAATAGACAACTAAATATAAAAGATAGTAAAGCAGGAAATATAGGGCAAACATCTATAAGCTGTAACAAATTCAAACAGTGGCTGGGCACAGTGATCTACACCTGTAATCCCAGCACTTTGGGAGGCCAAGGAGGGCAGATCATGAAGTCAGGAAATTGAAACCATCCTGGCTAACATCGTGAAACCCTGTCTCTACTAAAAATACAAAAAATAGCTAGGTGTGGTGGCACGTGACTGTAATCCCAGCTACTCAGGAGGCTGAGGGAGGGGAATCACTTGAACCCAGGAGGCAGAGGCCCCAGTGAACCGAGATCACACCATGGCACTCCAGCCTGGGTGACAGAGCAAGACCCTGTCTCAAAAAAAGAAAAAAGAAAAAAAAGAATTCAAAAATAGTAAAATGATAGAAGTAGTTTCCTTCTTATCAGAAATTACTTATAAATTGATTAAATAGTCTAATCAAAAGATAGACTGGCAAAATAGATTTTTTTAAGAAAGATCTATGTGTATACAATCTATTTTACATCCAAAGATGCAAATAGATTGAAAGTAGAGGGACAGAAAAATATTTCTCAGGCAAGTAACCAAACAAGAGCAGGGTAGCTTATACTGATAACAGACAAAATAGACTTTAATAAAAAGTTTACAAAAGGCAAAGAAGGACATTCTACATCAATAAAAGTTTTAATACAGTAAGAAGTTATAACAAGTATACACATTTATGAACCTAGTAACAGATCATTAAATTATATAAAGAAATAACTTACGTAATTGAAGGGAAAGATACACAGTTCCACAGTAATAGTTGAAGATGAATAAATCACTCTCAATGGCTAGAATAAAAAAATAAATAGAAAAATAAATAAATAGAAAAAATAGATAAATAAGAAAATGCAAGACATTAAAAAAAAAAAAAAAAAAACTAACTATGCAACAACAGCATACACATTCTTCTCAAGTGTACGTGGTACATTTTCCAAAATAGTCTATGTGTTGCTTTATAAATTAAGTCTCATTAGATTGAAAAGATAGTTGTAGAAAGTATCTTCTCTGACCCTAAGAAGATTGTCTTAGTTCATTTTTTGCTGTTATAACAAAATGCCACACATTGGATAATTTATATAAAAGTGTTTTTTCTCACAGTTTTGGGGGATGGGAAATCCAGAAGCATGGTGCCAACATTTGGCAAGAGTTATCCTATGGCAGAAGGCATTAGATGGCAAGAAACAGAGAGAGAGGCATCAGGGGCTGAACTTTATAACTACCCCACTACTTCAGTAATGACAGTAGTCGTGTTAGTCCTTATGGCAGGATTTATGGGAGGACTCTGCCCATATGACCCACTCACCCCTTATTAGGCTCCATCTCCCAACACTGTTGCATTGGAGATTAAGTTGTCAACATATGAATTTTAGGGGGACATATTCAAACCATAACAACGATGAAGTTAGAAATCAATATAAATAAAACTGGAAAAAGTTACAAAACTTTGGAAATTAAACAATACACTCTTAATGAATGTATCAAAGAGAAACTGTAAGGGAAATTAGAAAATACTTGGAAATGAAGGAAAATAACACAATATATCAAAACGTGTGGGATAAGGAAACAGTGCTAAGGGGGAAATTTATAGCTATAAGTTCTTACATAAAGATCTCAAGTCATCAGCCTAATTTACAATGTAGGGAACTAGAAAAATAACAAATTAAACCTAACGATTGCAGAAGAAAGGAAATAATATAAATGTGACCAGAGATAAACAAGGTAGTGAATAGAAAAACAACAGAATATACTGACGAACCCAAGACTTGGTTCTTTAAAAAGATGAACAAAATTTACAAAACTTTAGCTACTAATAAAAAATGAGAGAAAAGATTCAAGTCACAAAGTCAGAAATAGAAAAGGGGACATTAAGGCCAGGCAAGGTGGCTCATGCCTGTAATCTCAGCACTTTGGGAGGCTGAGGCAGGTGGATCATGAGGTCAGGAGATGGAGACCATCCTGGCTAACATGGTGAAACCCCATCTGTACTAAAAATACAAAAACCAAAAATTAGGCATGGTGGCAGGCGCCTGTAGTCCCAGCTACTTGGGAGGCTGAGGCAGGAGAATGGCATGAACCCGGGAGGCGGAGCTTGCAGTGAGCCGAGGTTGTGCCACTGCACTCCAGCCTGGGTGACAGAGCGAGACTCCATCTCAAAACAAACAAACAAAAAATTACTACTGATTCACAGAAATAAACATGATTATAAGAAAGTGCTACAAGCAATTTTATGCTAACAAATTGGATAACTTAAATGAACAAATTCCTGTAAGTACAAAACCTACCAAGACTAAATCATAAAGAAATGGAAAATAAGAAGAGACCTGTTGAGTAACCACTTACCTATTGTATTAATCAGGGTTCTCTTGACGAAGAAAAGTGGTGAACATAATGGTGAATTCTGTCAAACATTTAAAGAAGAACCAGCACCAGTCCTTTTCAAATTTTTCCAAAAAGTTGAAGTTGAGGAGGGATACCTTCAAATTCTGTGATGACAGTGATACACTGATATCTAATCCAGACAAAAAAATAACTATAAGAAAACTACAGACCAGCTGGGCGTGGTGGCTCACGCCTGTAATCCCAGCACTTTGGGAGGCCCAGATGGGCAGATCACGAGGTCAGGAGATCGATACCATCCTGCCTAACACGGTGAAACCTTGTCTCTACTAAAAATACAAAAAATTATCCAGGCGTGGTGGCAGGCTCCTGTAATCCCAGCTACTCAGGAGGGTGAGGTAGGAGAATGGCGTGAACCCGGGAGGCAGAGGTTGCAATGAGCCTAGTTTGTGCCACTGCCCTCCAGCCTGGGCAACAGAGCGAGACTCCGTGTCAAAAAAATAAAAAAAAACCCACAGACCAATATCTCTTATGAATATTGATGCAAAAATACTAAAAAATACTAGAAAACGAATTGTGCACTATATTAATGTATGATAAGCCATAATCAAGTGGGATTTATTCTTGGAATGCAAGGGTAACTCAACATACCAAAGTCAATCAATGAAATACACCACATTAAGAGAACAAAGAAGAAAAAACACACGTGATTATCTCAATTGCAGAAGAAAAAGTATTTGACAAAATGCTTAGTCAAAATTGTAAAGCCAAAAGGTAGACCAGTGGCTTCCAGGGACTGGGGGGAAGGGAGAATGGAGTTACTGTTTAAAGGGAATAGAGTTTCAGTTTTTTTAAAATAAGAGTTATGGAGACGAATAATGGTCATGTGGTTGTACAGCGTGAACACATTTAATAGCACTGAACTGTAAACTTAAAATAGGCTGATAAAATTTATGTTACGTTCATTTTACCACGATAAAATGAGAAAACAACAAAAAATAAACAGTATGGTCCTAAAGACAGCTATCTAAACCAAAGACACAGAAAACAGACCTAGAAATAAACCCACACATAATGCAATCAAATGATCTTCAGCAAGAGGTCTAAGAACACGCAATGGAGAAAGAATAGTTATTTCAACAAATGAATTTGGGAAAACTGGTTTCCCTCATGCAAAAGAATGAAATTGAACCCTTACCTTGCACCATACACAAAAATCAACTCAAACGGTACTAAAAATTTTAACAAAAGACCTGAAACTGTAAACCTTATTGAAGAAAACTTAGGGGAAAACTTTATAACATTTGTCTTGGCCATGATTGCTTGGATAAGGCACCAAAAGCATAGGCAACAAAGGTAGAGATAATAAGTGGAACTACACCAAACTAAAAAGCTTCCGTACAACAAGGAAACAATCCAACAAAGTGAAAATGCAGCCCATGGAATGGGAGAAAATATTTGTAAGTTGCATATCTTAGAACGGGTAAATCTCTAAAATATGTAAAAAACTCCTGCAACTCAATAGTGGAAAAAACCCCCAAATAACCTTATTTAAAAATGGGTAGAGAACTTGACTAGATATTTCTCCAAAGACATAAAAATATTCAACAGGTATATGCAAAGGTGCTCACCATCAGTAATCACCAGGGAAGTGCAAGTCAAAACCAGAAAATGTATCACCTCACACATGTTAGGATGGCTGTTATCAAAATAACAGAAAATAAAAAGTGTAAGGATGTAGAGAAATCTGAATCCCTTGAGCTGTGTTAGTGTGAATGTAAAATAGGGTAGCCTCAGTGGAAAACTATTTGGAGGTTCCTCAAAAAATCAAAAACAGAACTATCATCTAATCCAGCAGTCCCACTTCTGGGTATTTAGCAATAAGAATTGAAATTAGGATATTGAAGAGATATTTGTATTCTGATGTTCATTGCAGCATTATTTATAATAGCTAAAAGTTGATTAGCTACATGTCCATTAATTAATGAATGGATAAAGAAAATGTGGTATTTACACACAATGGAATAATATTCAGCCTTATATTCCGCCTTAAAGAAGAAGGAAATATTGAAATATAATACATCATAGATGAACCTTAAGGACATTATGTTAAGTGAAATAAGCCAGTTATAGAAAGAAAAATACTGTATGATCTCACTTATATTAGGTATTCAAGTAGTCAAGCTCATAGAAGCAGAAAGTTGAATAGTGGTTTTCAGAGGCTGGGGAGAGTTGCTGTTCAATTGGTGTAGACTTTCAGTTATGCAAAATTAAAAAGTTCTGGAGATTTGCTTTACAAAAATGTGCATGTAGTTAATACTATACTGTGTACTTAAAAATTTTAAAGGGTAGATCTCATTTTTTGTTTTGACCACAATAAAAAGGAAAAAGAAAAAAATGAACAGGAAGTTTGGAATAGAATATCAGCTGTGATGGAATATGATATTGTGGAAAGACCGTTGCACTCATGATGCCAAGATCTGGATTACAGTCTTGCTTTCATCCTTAGGAACTATTTTACCTGGCACAAGTTACTTAAGCTCATTGACTCTTATAGGACTATTGTGAGAAGCAAATGAAATAAACTTTAAAGCAGCGGCTTTTAATATGAGAAGGACTGATGAGTGAGGTTTGCACAGTTGGGCTTCAGGAGGTGTGTGAACCAACTAAAATAAAACACAAATGTAAAGGGTGTGTGTGGATTCATTTCCATAGCTCCCTCTTTTCAGAGTCATAAGCAAATCTCTAAGATACCCTTAAAGACAGGACTATTGCTCCTAAGTGTTACACAAATATTAGATATCTTGTGAGTTAGTTACGTTATTCAGTAAGATGATGATTTAGAAAAATGCTGACTATGTAAATTAGATTTTAAAATGATGGCAAAGTTGTTTTTTCTCCTTTTCCTAATTTCTCCACCACTTTGCCTTTTAGGAGTAGTTTTCTTTCAGTTTTTGAGGTACAACCCAAATGAATACTTAGAATTTTTTTTTCTTTTTTCATTTGTTTTGTTCCCCACACTGCTTTGCAGTGCTTTATCAACATGTGTGACATTAGGAACATTCAGGGAAAAAAAAACCTGAGTAGATTAAAATTGTCAGTTGCTGGATGAGAATAAACCACAAAAGACAATAAATAGGCAGTGAACTAGATATAGTGTCCTTGGACTTACATTTTGCAACCTAGTAGATGATATATTGTATTCCACATATTGTTTTTAAACTCTCTGAAAAATAGAGAATCTAGAAAAGAAATAACTTGTAGGAACTTCTTTTATTTATATAGCTAAATTGTTTCATTTTTCTGGCTGGCTTTTTTCTGAATTCAGTTCTGGTGTTATTATCTTAAAGCAAAATATTTAATACTACTGAGAGAAAATCATATTATTTCCCCAAAAGCTAATATTAATGAAAAGAATATGGAAAAGATTATGAAACTATAAAATATTAAATTATAAGTGATATTTTGATATGAAGTATGTAATATATTCAATATTATAATTTATTGCCATCTTGAAATCATTTATAATTATTACATTTTAACACTTTGTTTCTCAAAGAATGCTCGTATGCGAAGGATATTTTATGCACAAAAGTCTGAAAGCACATCGTGTCAATTATGCTTAACTCAAGCAAAACTCAGTGCTCTCCTGTTGTATAAAATGTGCCTTTCTCACCATTGCAGGCCTTTTCCACTTCCGGTCACTGAATCACATGGAAACTAAACAACAAGGTCAACAAAACACAAAAATTAAGATTAAAACAGAGGCCGGGCCCGGTGGCCCACGCCTGTAATCCCAGCACTTTGGGAGGCGCCCGAGGTGGGCGGATCAAGAGGTCAGGAGATTGAGACCATCCTTGCTGACATGGTGAAACCACGTCTCTACCAAAAAAATAAAAAAATTAGCCGGGCATGGTGGTGTGTGCCTGTAGTCCCAGCTACTCGGGAGGCTGAGGCAGGAGAATTGCTTGAATCCGGGAGTCGGAGGTTGCAGTGAGCCGAGATTACACCACTGCACTCCAACCTGGCAACAGAGGGAGGCTCTGTCTCAAAAAAAAAAAAAAAAAAAAAAAAAAGATTAAAACAAACTTCAGTGATTTCTTTTTTGATCAGGTTGAGAAGAATGGAGATAGAAAAGTAAGCAGATTTCCTAACTGGGAAATCCCTTCTATATCCTCTTAAGAATATACGTGTATTCTTGAAAATAAACATGTATATTCTCAAGAGGATGTAGAAGGCATTCCGTAATGTCTTTTTCTATCTCCATTCTTACATTCCTTACATTCATTCATTCGCAATATCACATGTGTGTGTGTTATTTACTTGTTTCTTCTATCTCAAATTCTTCCAACATACACTCATTCTTCTTCCTCCAACCTTGTTTTAAAAATACGCTCCTTTTAAAATTAAGACATATATAGGAAGTCACATTAACTTTAAATTAATTGCTTTATTCCTAACACTGAAGTACTAGGGGTTCAGAGGTATGACTGTGCTGGAAGTTGATGCTTTTTTTTTTTTTTTTTTTTTTTGAGACTGAGTCTTGCTCTGTCGCCCAGGCTGGTGTCCACTAGCACGATCTCGGCTCACTGCAGCAAGCTCAACCTCCTGGGTTCACGCCATTCTCCTGCCTCAGCCTCCCGAGTAGCTGGGACTACAGGCGTCCGCCACCATGCCTGGCTAATTTATTTTGTATTTTCAGTAGAGACAGGGTTTCACCATGTTAGCCAGGATGGCTGCGATCTCCTGACCTTGTGATCAGCCCACCTCGGCCTCCCAAAGTGCTAGGATTACAGGCCTGAGGCACTGCGCCTGGCCAGAAGTTGATGCTTTTGTACTTCAAATGTTTAGGAGATAGAACAAACTTAAGGAGCTATGTAGATAGGTTTAAGACAATGGGATTAGGGAAACAGATCCAGATCCCAGTTGTTCAGTAAACGAGAACAGGCCAAAGTGAAACAAGAATGAATGTAACATTGCCCTGGAACTGACCTTGGACTGAAAGGTAGGTTTAGGGGAACTTCTGCTTCCATGTACTGAGAGCTTTGTGGCTTTAAGTCCACATTTCAGTTTTATGGAAGCATATGCTGTGTCTGAGGAATTCCGTATTCAGGGCTCTAAATAAGAAACTGGCTTCCACATGGACTTTTATAAAATGCCATGTATTGTATGATTCCATTTACTTGAAATCTCCAAAACCAGAAAGTCCATAGAAATACAAAGTAGTTCAGTGGTTACCCTCGGGTGAAGAACAGGAGAAAGGGAGTGACTGCTGAGAATACAGGTTTCTTTCTTAGGTGACACCAATGTTCTGGAGTTAGATAGTGGTCATGGTTGTACAATCTTGTGACTCTACTATAAAACACTGAATTTTACACTTCTAAATGGTGAATTCATTAAATTATATCTTAACAAAAATAAATCTAGTCATAGGTTGGGAACTCTATGCAGTGATCTCTGTCAGCAGCTCAGCTGAAATTTAAAAGAGCTGAACTTTCAGGTGTCAGGGAGCTGATTAAAGCCACAGGTCGAAAATGAAAGTTAAGCCTTTAATCGCTTACTGCTACGCTGTGAGCAGCATTATTAAAACCAGAGAAATCCCTGACAGCTCGGATATGAGGGTGGTCTCACTGTCGAGAAAGCACCAGAAAAAAGGCTCCAGCAGTTTTATGAGCCTTCGAGTAGGGATGGGGAGCAGGAGAGGCTAGGAATGGAAAAGTGCAGTACAGGCTACTGAGTCAGAGTGTTGAAAACTGTCTTTGAGGTGTGCCACCCTTCACAGTGAAGAGATCTCAGCAGAGACACATGGGCTAGGTGTGCAAATATGCAAAGAGAATAGCTAGCTAGAGAGGCCTGAACTCTGACCTGCAGTTTCCTTTCGACACTGTGATTTATTACCTGAGCGCCAAGTCTGGGTTGGAGAGGGTAGCTTTCTCCTGCGAGGCCTGCCAGGAAAAGCCTTAGGAATTACCCATGGTCAGGCTTGAAAAATCATGGATAGGTTTTCAATCAGGAACCAGACTCCTCAATCTCCATATCACCAGTTGTTTTTGTGGACATAGCCAGGCATACGTGTCTCATCCCTTACATTTGTTGATTGGATTGCCATGTAGGTCATCACATCACTCTTCAAAGGAAAAGATTCTCTTCATTATCTTCCAGGTGGAAAATTAATTCATACATTGTTGGGCTTGTCTTTATCATCAATGATTTAAGTGGTCTTAACATGCATTATATATTCTGTTATCCAAGTATTAATTTTCTATCATATAATTATCACTGAATATTTAATACATACCCATACCATGCAGTAGGATATCATGTAATAAATGCTCTCCCTTTTAAAGTAAGGAAAGAAAATCAGTAATGTAGGTAGGAATATTAGAAAGTAAATTAGGGTTGGGTGCAGCAGCTCACGCCTGTAATCCTAGCACTTTGGGAAGCCAAAATGAGGGGATCACTTGAGCCCAGGAGTTCCAGATCAACCTAGGCAACATAGTGAGACCCCATCCCTACAAAAAATAGAAATAAATTAGCCAGGCAGTTGGGAGGTCGCTTGAGCCTGGGAGGTGGAGGCTACAACGACCTCTGATTACATTACTGTGCTGCAGCCTAGGCAACGGAGTGAGATCTTATCTTTTTTTTTTTTTTTTTTTTTAAAAAAAAAAAGAACAACATACTTCACATACAAAAAAATCAGATAAAAGATAAGAATTTATGAATCCTTTAGATTACTAAAGGCAGAATTTTTAAGCTAAGATATTTTTGATGTTTTGCTTAGTTTCTCCACTGGAATAACTTAATGTAGTTCAAATTAATGTGACATTTATTGAGCAACCTATGAGCCTCCACTGAGATGACTTTGAGTGATAAAATGGTACAGAAGTAGACAAGATGCAGTCTACTCTTTCAGAGTTTGTAGACTAGCAGGGTGTACAAATAAGCAATTATAATATAGTGTAACAAATATTCTGATGAGAGAAATGCAGTGTGTCAAAGTGCTGCAGTGGAATAGCTCTTAGTTTGGCAGTGGTGGGTAAGTTTGGCTGGTTTTTAAGATCTTATCCCCAAATTATGTAAAGAAAATAAAAAAGGAGGCAATATGAAGGAAAGGGTGTCTAGTGAAGAGGAAAGAACATGGGCACCTACCCACAGGTAAATGTGTACTCTGTGGTCTAAACAGATTTTAATATGGTTTGAGCATAAAGTATTAGGGGTAAAGGACTGATGAGAGCAGGAGCTAGAAAAAAGAGGTAAGGATGCAATAAAGGCCGACTTTCTAAGCCATATTAGAGGAAAAAATTGTCACTAAACAGGACAATGACATAATCAAATTTGCATTTCATAATGAGCCTTTCTGACACCAATGCCAAGAATGGATTGAAGATGAGCAAGAATGTAGACAGGAAAGTTATTCTGAAAGCTCTGTTGTGAATTCAGACAATATTGTAGAGTTCTAACTTAGGCTAGTAGACTTCACAAGACGCATTATATATGAATACAAGCAAATCTTTGGAATTTAATATTTATGAGTACAGGTGACTGGGTATGGAAGGTGTGGAAAGAGATCTAAATTTCTAATTTGGGCAACTAGTTGGAAAATACTATTAGTTCCAAAATGGAACAAAGGGAAAAGAATAGGTCTGAGATGATGAAAATAAATTTTGAATATGTTGAATCTGCTATGTTTGTGAGAAATCCAAATAGAAATATCCAATCACATATCTGGGTGTGTTGCTCAGGAGAAAGATCTGAGTTGTGGCTATAAATTTGTAAATCATCAGCCTATAAGGCATAAGACATGTATGTCAATAGATGTGGCCATGCAGGACAAATATGTATCAGAGAGGAATGCCTAGAACAATGCTTACCTGAACACAAACGCTTTAGAAAAGAGAATGGCGTAAGTCAGGAGGAGCCTGTAGAGAATGCATAAGAAAAGGTCTCAGAGGTAAGAAGGAAACCAGAAAAGTGGTGTCAGGAAATCCAAGGAAAGAGATGGTTGGTTACAAGAAAGAATTAGTTAATGATATTATTAAAAGGGTGAGGTCAGGTGGGAAAAGGGTTGGAAAGAAACTAGTTCACTTAGCATTAAGGAAGTATTGGTAGCCTAGGCAAGAGCACTTTCGCTAACATGCTTGCACTAAATCCAAACATCATGAGTTGAATGAGGAAGTGGGGTGGACAAAGTAAACTCTAAGTTAAACAAATGTTTGGGAATATGTTTATTAATTTTATATTACCAATTCTATCATGAGGAATTTCTCCTCCTTTTATATATCAGTGAGTTGTAGAGATCTCTTTCTGTTATAGCGAACATTTCCGTAGAAGTTGAAAGTGTCACATCCTTAGTTCATTTGCAGTAGAATATGGACTTGAAGACAGCCTTACTCAGACTTTGAATTGAGAGTTGATATAAAGAAGCAGTGCCAACAGCATATCTTTTCTGGCAGTGGCATTGGTGACAGCGTTATCAGATTAGGGGGTATATCAGAGTCAGAAATCCAAGCTGTGGCATGCATTTCTCAGTACCAGTATCAGAAACAAGGGCAGGGGAATCTTCATCTACTAGTTACCTGGCATTTTGAACATAGTTCTGATTTTTATAAATTATCTTGATTCCTGCTGTTTTCCCCAGCCTGGCTCTGCAGGATCCCTGGAAATTCCTCACTACCTAATATCTTTAAAATATGTCTCTTTCTGTTTAATTAAAATTCAATTTCTATTGCTTCTGCTAAAAAATTTTGACTGATACACAATACAACAAAATGCACAGATGTAACTGTACAGTTTGATCATCTTTGACAAATTTGTATATCCATCAAACCCCTATCAAGACATGGAACATTTCTATCAACTCACAAAGTGTGCCCAGTAAACCACTGTACCCTGAAGCAACCAGCATCTGATTTTTATTACCATAGATTAATTTTGCTGGTTCTAAAACTTCATATAAATAGAAGCACACAATGTGTACTGTTTTGTCCCTGGCTTCTTTAATTCAACATGAAGATTTGAAGATTTGTGCATGTTGTTGCTTATATTGATGCTCTGTGTATTTATTTTACTGAATTTTATTTCAATATATGAATATGTCTCAGTTTATTTATGTATGTTTATTGATAGGCACCTGGTTGTTTGTTTCCAGCTTGGGGCTATAAGGAATGAAAGTGCTATGAACTGTACGAGGTTTTGTGATTATTTATTTTTTCTTATTTTTTTTGTTTTTATGGACATGTCATTTTTATTGGATAAATACCTAGAAGTGGAATTGCTAAGCCTCATGATAGATGCATATTTAATGTTTTAAGAAATTAAGAAGCATTGTTTTCTAAGTTGCATAATTTTTTACTCTCATCAGCATGCCTTTTCATTTTCATCTTCTTAACACTGTAATTTTAGGATCATATATATATATTTTTTAATTGTAAGTTCCACGATACATGTGCAGGACATGCAGGTTTGTTACGTCGGGAAACATGTCCCATGGTGGTTTGCTGCACCTATCAAGCCATCACCTAGGTATTAAGCCCCACATGCATTAGCTCTTTATCCTGATACTCTCCCTCCCCAAACACCCCCTTGACAGGCCCCAGTGTGTGTTGTTCACCTCCCTGTGTTCATGTGTTCTCACTGTTCAGCTCCCACTTATAAGTGAGAACATGTGGTGTTTGGTTTTCTGTTCCTGTGTTAGTTTGCTGAGGGACAATAGCTTCAAACTCCTTCCATGTCCCTGCAATGGACATGATCTAGTTCCTTTTTATGGCTTCATAGTATTCCACAGTGTATATGTACCACATTTTCTTTATCCAATCTGTCATTGATGGGCATTTGGTTGATTCCATGTGTTTGCTATTTTGAATAGTGCTGCAGTGAACATATGCGTGCAAGTATCTTTATAATAGAATGATTTATATTCCTTTGGGTATATACTCTGTAATGGGATGGCCAGGTCAAGTGGTTTTTCTGGTTCTAGGTCTGTGAGCAGTCACCACTCTGTCTTCCATAATGGTTGAACTAATTTACATTCACTCCAACACTGTAAAAGCATTCCTATTTCTCCATAGCCTCACCAGGATCTGTTGTTTTTTATTTTTAATAATCACCATTCTTACTAACATGAAATGGTATCTAATTGTTGCTTTGTTTTGCATTTCTCTAATGATCAATGATGCTGAGTTTTTTTTTTTTTTTCATATGTTGGCTCGCTGCATGAATGTCTTCTGAGAAGTGTCTGTTCATGTCCTTTGTCCACTTTTTAATGTTTTTGTTTTTCTTGTAAATTTGTTTAAGTTCCTTGTAGATTCTGAATATTAGACATCTGTCAGATGGATAGATTGCAAAGACTTTCTCCCATTCTGTAGGTTGCCTGTTCACTCTGATGATGGTTTCTTTTGCTGTGCAGAAACTCTTTAGTTTAATTAGAACCCATTTGTCAATTTTTGCTTTTGTTGCAATTGCTTTTGGTGTTTTCATCATAAAATCTTTGCCCATGCCTATATCCTGAATGGTATTGCCTAGATTTTCTAGGCAATTTAAGTCTTTAATCCATCTAGAGTTAATTTTTGTATGTGGTGTAAAGAAGGGGTCCAGCTTCTATTTTCTGTATATGGCTAGTCAGTTTTTCCAGCACCATTTATCAAATAGGGAATCATTTCCCCATTTCTTGTTCTCATCAGGTTTGTTGAAGATCAGATGGTCATAGATGTGCAGTGTTATTTCTGATATCTCTATTCTGTTTTATTGAATTATGTGTCTGTTTTGGTACCAGTACCATGTTGTTTTGATTACTGTAGCCTTGTAATATAGTTTGAAGTCAGGTAGTGTAATGCCTCCAGCTTTGTTCTTTTTGCTTAGGATTATCTTGGATATACAGGCTCTTTTTTGGTTTCATATGAGTTTTAAAGTTTTTTTTTTTTTTTTTTTTTTCTAATTCTGTGAGGAATGTCAGTGGTAGTTTAATGGGAGTAGCATTGGATCTATAAATTACTTTGGACACTTTGACCATTTTCAAAACATTGATTCTTCCTATCTGAGCATGGAATGTTTTTCCATTTGTGTTCTCTTATTTCCTTGAGCAGTGGTTTGTACTTCTTGAAGAGGTCCTTCACTTTCCTTGTTATCTGTATTCCTAGGTATTTTATTCTCTTTGTAGCAATTGTGAATGGGAGTTCATTCATTATTTGGTTCTCTGCTTGTCTATTGTTGGTGTAGAGGAATGCTTCTGATTTTGCACATTGATTTTGTACCCTGAGACCATCCTGAACATCCCGGATCCTGACTAATCTCAGAAGCAAAGCAGGGTTGGGCCTGGTTAGTACTTGGATGGAAGCAGGTATTTTTTACTTTTTTTCTTTAGTGGTTTGTACATTTTGTATCCTATGTAGCAAATAATCTTCTAACATAAGACCACAAATATTTTTCTGTGTTTTTGCCTAGAAGCTTTTTAATTTTAGTGTTTATGTTTAGGTTTATATGCCCCCATTTTAAGCTCGTTTCTATGTATAGCATGAGACAGAGTTGGGGTTCATAATTTTTCCATATGAGAAAAAAAGTTCAGTTGTTCTTAAGCTAGAAAAGACTTTTTCTTCCTCATTGAATTGCTGTAGTACTTTTGTGAAAAGAGTACTACCATATATGTGTGGGTTTATTTCTATTCCATTGACTGGTTAGTGCATCCTTTACCAATATAACATCTTTCCGATTAGTATAACTTTATAATAAGCCTTAAAGTCAGGTAGATAAATTCTCCTAAATTTATTTTCTTTCTTACCAAGTTTGGGCTACTTTAGAATCAACTTGTCTGTTTCTTTTTTTTTTTTTTTTTTGAGACGGAGTCTCGCTCTCTCGTCCAGGCTGGAGTGCAGTGGCCGGATCTCAGCTCACTGCAAGCCCCGCCTCCCAGGTTCACGCCATTCTCCTGCCTCAGCCTCCCGAGTAGCTGGGACTACAGGCGCCCGCCACCTCGCCCGGCTAGTTTTTTGTAATTTTTAGTAGAGACGGGGTTTCACCATGTTAGCCAGGATGGTCTCGATCTCCTGACCTCGTGATCCGCCCGCCTCGGCCTCCCAAAGTGCTGGGATTACAGGCGTGAGCCACCGCGCCCGGCCAACTTGTCTGTTTCTATAAAAAAGCCTATGCATTTTGGTTAGAATTGAGTTGAACTTATATGTCAGTTTGAGGAAAATTGACATCTAGCAATATTGTCTTCTAATATATGAACATGATATATGTTTGTGATTTTGAGGTATTCTCCACTTCCTTTTAGCATAATTTTATAATTTCACTGTAATGGTTTTGTACATCTTTCATTAAATTGGTCCCTAATAATATTTTGAGATGCTTTTATATGCAGTATGTTCTATTTTACTTTTTCAATTGTTGGTATTACATAAAAATATACTTAATTTTGTATATCGACTTTGCATAGATTTGTGCTAAATTTTTCATTAAATCTAACAGATTGGGAGTGATTCTGTAGAGAGCTTTCTATGTATGTGATGTTACCATCTGCAAATTTAAACAGATCTACTTCTTTATTTTAAATCTTTATGACTTATTTTTTGTTGTCTTCTTTCCCTGGCTAACCTTCAAAGACTCTTTTAAATACAAATGATAAGAGTGAACATCCCTACTTTGTCCCTGATCCTCAGTTAGGAGTGAGACATTCAAAACCTACCATTAATTATAATGTAAACTGTGTATTCTTTGCTGAAATTTTCAAGCATGTATTATGTAGAATTATGTAAAATACTTTTTTCTGTTTCTCTTGTAGTAACCATATTAACGTGAATATTAACATGAAATCATTTTTTTAATATTTTAATTAGATAAATTGAATAGATTTTCACATTTAAAACTAATCTTGCATTACTAGGATATTCTCATTTGGTCATTATGTATTTCTTATATATTGCCAGGCTTAATTTGGAAACATTTTGCTAAAGGTTTTTGTGTTGATGTTCATATATGTCTGTGTTTTCTTTTCTTGTAGTGTCTTCAGTTTCAGTATCAAGACTATGCTATATTTATAACATGAGTAGGAAGAATTTCCTTCTCTATATCATGAAATAATTTGTATTATTGCTATCACTTTATTCGAAATGTTTGATATAATTAATCATTGAAGTCATCTAGGCCTGGCATTTTCTTTTGGGGATTTTTTTTTAGTATATTGAAGTTTAGTTAACATGAAGCAAAATTCACTTTTTCAGTGAATTTAATGAGTTTTGACAACCACAGTTAGAATATAAGAACATGTTGATATCTCTAAATGTTTGATTGGTGTTCTTGGCAGTCAGTCCCCTTCCACATAGCTTCATGTCTAGAAACCACTACATAGAATTAAGTTTGGTTTATCTAAATATAGTTTTTCATTTTCCCAAATGTGATAGGGGAATCACACAGTATGTAGCTGTTTGTGTCTAGCGTGTATCACTTGGCATAATTCTTTTGAGATTTGTTCATGTCGTTGTGTATATAATACTTTATTATTATTGTCGAGTGAAAACCCATTCCAAATTGCTCATACAATTGGTAGTTGATGGATATTTACTTTGTTCTAGTTGGGGGCTATTACAAATAAAGCTAATACAAACATTTGTCTAACATGTCTTCTTATGAACATGCATTTTCATTTTATTTGTGTTTTATATACCTCAGAGTGTGATTTGCTATGTCATATAGTAAGTGTATGTTTTACTCTAATAAACTGCTCAACTGTTTTCTGATATGGCTATATAATTTGGCAGTTCCACTAGCAATATGTGAGACTTCCAGTTACTCAGTATCTTTACCAGGAAATGGTAATGTCAGCCTTTAAAATACAATTTTAACCATTGTGAGCATGTATAGTGGTATCTTATTTTTGTTTTTGTTAGCATTTTCCTAATGACTAATGATGTTGATCATTTTTGGTGATTTTTTGCATATATATTTTTTGGTTAAGTGTCTCTTTTGACCTTTATTGAGCTGTTTGCCTTTTATTAGGTGTACTTATTCTTTATATTTTTTGGATACAAATCTTTTAGCAGGTATGTGTTTCAAAAGTATTTTCTCCTGGCCTCTGGATTGTTTTTACACTTTTTTATTTTTTTATTTTTTGAGATGGAGTCTCGCTCTGTCTCCCGGACTGGAGTGCAGTGGCATGATCTCAGCTAACTGCAAGCTCTGCCTACTGGGTTCATGCCATTCTCCTGCCTCAGCCTCCTGGGTAGCTGGGACTATAGGCCCCCGCCACCATGCCTGGCTAATTTTTTTTGTATTTTTAGTAGACACAGGGTTTCACCGTGTCAGACAGGATGGTCTCGATCTCCTGACCTCATGATCCACATGCCTCGGCCTCCCAAAGTGCTGGGATTACAGGCGTGAGCCACTGCCCCAGCCCTGTTTTCGTACTTTTAAACAGTACATTTTGAAGAGAAGTCTGTAATTTTGACAAATTCAAGATTATCAATGCTTTTCTTAAATTTGTGTTTTTGGATTTCTGCCTAAAAATAATTTGCCTCATTTAAGTCACAAAGTTCTTCTTTTCTATTTTCTTCTATCACTTTTTATAATTTTTGATTTTATATTTAGATATATAATCTATTTTATGCTAATTTTTAATCTGATATGAGCTATGGGTCAAGGTATATACACATTTGGATTTTTTATTTTCTTGAATAATTGTCTTTTTACAATCATATTTAAAATTTTTCTTTATCCCTGATAATACTATGTGTTCTCAAGTCAGTTTTATGTGTTGTCACTATAGTTACATAGACTTGAAAAATTTATTATGGTATATCTTCTTTTGTCTTTCTCCTTATGTTTCAGTTTTAGTAATTTCTGTGATTCATTTTTAAATTCATTGATTCTTTCTGTACTATGTTCAGTCTTACAAGTTTGTTAAATTCTTTATTTCTCATATTAGTTTTTTATTTCTAGTATTTTTATTGGACTCCTTTCTATAGGCTCTTTCACTCTGCCAAAACATTTCACATTTTTCTTGCATATGGTTTTTCACTAAATCCTTTAACATATTAATCACAATTATTTTAAAGTCTTTGATAACTTTGATATATGCATCATATCTTGATACCATTCGGTTTATCCCTTTCAGAGTTCTTTTTATCATTTTTAAAAATTTAGTGTCTTATAATTTCGTTTTGAATGATGAACATCATGTCTTAGTTTTAGGCAGTTCCGGTGGAATTCTGTTTTATAGATGAGATTTTCTCAGCATTTGTGAGTTTTTCCCCACAAGGCATTCACACCCTCTCTTGAATCTGAGGAAAGTCATTTAGGAGAGATTTTTTGTGCTCTTTCAAGGGAAGGTGACTTTAAAACACATTGACACATAACAAAAGATCATATTTATGGCATATAGAGTGATATTTCATTACATGTATACAATGTGTAATTATCAGTTCATGTAGCTAGCATATCCATCACCTTTCCTGCATCAGATGACATTTGCTCATGGCATAATGGTAGTGTATTCTTTCCTGGGAATGGTGTTTCTTTTTGTTTTAATTTGGAAATTTCTTTTCTTTTCTTTCTTTCTTTCCTTTCCTTTTTTGACAGAGTCTTGCTCTGTCGCCCAGGCTGGAGTGTGCAGTGGCATGATCTCGGCTCACTGCAAACTCCGCCTCTTGTTTTCAAGCAGCTCTCTATCTCAGCCTCCTGAGTAGCTGGGATTACAGGTGCCTGTCACCATGCCTGGCTAATTTTTGTATTTTTAGTAGAGATAGTTTCACTATCTTGGCCAGGCTGGTCTTGAACTCCTGACCTTGTGATCCACCGGCCTTAGCCTCCCAAAGTGCTGGAATTCTAGGCATGAGCCACCAAGCCTGGCCTAATTTGGAAATTTCTATTGACCTCTCTTCAAGATATACTCTTGTCTATCTGGTCCCTAAATAAACCAACCAAAAGAATTTCTTATATTCATTATAGTACATTATATTTCTAACATTTCCTTTTAGCTTGTTTTAGCATTCATTGCTCTATTAGAATCCTCTATCTGTTCACTCCTATTTTCTATGCCGATTGTTCACTGAAATGTGTGGTAAATGGTATAATACATTTATCATAACTATTTTGATGTCCTGGTTAGATAATTCTAATATCTCGGATATCTTTTGGTCTCTTTATCTTGACTATTTTTCTTTTACCTATTGGTTATGTGTCAGTTTCTTAGGGCTGCTGTAACAAATTACCATACACTGGGTGGATTAAAGCAACAGAAATTTATTTTCTCTCAGTTCTGTACGTTAGAAGTTTAAAATCAAGGTGTTGACAGGGGCATAATCCTTATGAAAACTGTATGGGAATTCTTTCTTGTCTTTTCTAGCTTCTTCCAGTTTGCTTATAATCTTTTGTGTTTTCTGTCTTGTGGATGCATCACTCCAGTCCTTAATCTTCACATGGCATTTTTCCTGTGTCTGTCTTCATGTGGTCACCCTCTTATAAGGACATCAGTCATATTGATTTAGGGGTCTACCCTATTTCCTGTAATCTCATCTTAAGCAATTTTATATGCAATGGTGTTATTTCCAAATAAATTCATATTCTGAGTTAATGGGGGTTAGGATTTCAATTCTTTACAGGGGACACAATTCAGTTCATAAAAGTTATAGTTTCTTGTTTCTTCTCTGGTACCATCACTTTTAAAAATAAAATACCAGATGTTTGTGTAAAGAAACAGTAAACACTGAAATCAATAATACCTGTGCCCTGAATAGATGGCTCAATTTCTTCGAGGCCAGTAGTGTGGCAGGCTAAGTCAACCTATATTTTATCTGGACCTAATTTTGCTGAGGCTTTAGTTAGATTCACTTCTCAGGCTTCAAATGGTTTAAAAGCAGAATCACAAAGTTTTCCTCAGTATGTGCATGAAGTTATGAATGCTGGAGGGTTTTCTCGTGTCTCTTGCTCAGCTCCCATTCTTCCGCAGGACCCGTGTACCTGTGTCTCAGGATGGATCTGTCTCAGCACTACTGTCTTGTTTCTAAATTTTCTCATGAAGACTTGTCAAAAAGAGTTTGTTAGTGAGCTTAGATTCTCAGAGTACAACTGTTTTCTTCTAGCCAGTATTTATGACGACTTGCTCCTTTTCCTGCAGCTCTGCCAAAGATGAAAGGATCCTGAGTCTCTTCTAGATTGAATGCCTTACATTTCAGATTTTATTTTTAAAATTTTCTTTGCATCCTCAGTTCTCTGCTGGGCTTTATAAATCATAATTGTATATACCATTTTGTATTTCTTTGTAATTGAAGTGCTCTTGCAACTTTTCTAAATCACTTTATTATAGTATAATTACCATATAAAATACATGTTTAATGTATACAACTAAGTTTGAAGATATGCATATAGCTGTGAAATCCTTACTACATTCTATTGTATAAACATATCTATCACCTACAAAAGTTTCCTCTCACCTAATTTGTTATTATCTATTTTGTGATAAGAACACTTAACATATGATCTATCTACCCTCTTAACAAGTTTCCAAGTACACAGTACAGTATTGCTATCTATTGGCACTGTGCTGTATAGTAGATCCTCAGGACTTATGCATCTTACGTAACTGAAACACTGTACACTTTGACTAATGCCTCACTATTTTCCCATCCCCTTAGCCCTTCCTACTTACCATTCTTCTCCCTGCTATAATGAGTTGGACTATTTTAGATTCTTCATGTAAGTGTTATAACATAGTATTCTTCTTGCAACTTTCTACATCTTTATAAGTAGAAGTCACTAATATCCTTTTTAAAGGTCTTTTGATAATTCTCTTTAGATTTATTAAGTGGCAGCTGCATTTCTTGGTTTATATTTGTGTATACCATTACAACTAAGAAATACAAGATACAAACTCTCAGTCAAATTTATTGAGCTGGAGATTATTAGTAAACCCCTAATAAATTAGCTCCAAATAACTATGATTGCTTTCTCTCTGAGGGCTGTGTATTTGCCACATTGGCATAAATGTAAACTAGATAAAGAAAGCATTATAAACTATTTTGTGTGAGTTATATATAATTCAAGGTCTCAGTAGGCAAAGTAACCCCTTCCCACCATCCCAAAATATCTACATCCCAATCACTGGAATTTATGTTACCTCATATGGCAAAAGGAACTTTGTGACAGTGATTAAGTTAGGGCCCCGATTTGTAGAGATTATCCTGGATTATGTTGGTGGACCCAGTCTAATTGAGAGGTGACAACATGCTAGCAGCCATCCCTCTCGGGGCCTCCTTGGCTGTGGCGTCCACTCTGGTGGTGCTTGAGGAGCCCTTCAGCCCGCCACGGCACTGTGGGAGCCCCTCTCTGGGTTGGCCAAGGCTGGAGCTGGCTCCCTCTGCTTGCCGGGAGGTGTGGAGGGAGAGATGCAGGCGGGAACCGGGGCTGCACGCCACGCTCACGGGCCAGTGTGAGTTCTCAGTGGGAGTGGGCTCCACCGGCCCTGCACTTGGAGTGGCAGGCCGGCGCCGCCAGCCCCAGGCAGTGAGGGGCTTAGCACCAGGGCCAGCAGCTGCGGACGGTGCTCTGGGTCCCCCAGCAGTGCTGGCCCACCGGCGCTGCACTTGAATTCTCACAGGGCCTCAGCTGCCTCCCCACGGGCAGGGTTCGGGACCTACAGACTGCCATGCCTGAGCCTCCCCCTCTACCTGGCGGTGGGCTCCTGTGTGGCCCGAGCCTCCCCACCAGGCGCCACCCCCTGTTCCTTGGCGCCAGGTCGCATTGACTGTCCAAGGGCTGAGGAGTGCCTGTGCATGGCACAAGACTGGCAGGCAGCTCTGCCTGTGACCCTGGTGCAGGATCCACTAGGTGAAGCCAGCTGGGCTCCTGAGTCTAGTGGGGACTTTGAGAACCTTTGTGTCTAGCTAAGGGATTGCAAATATACCAATCAGCACCCTGTGTCTAGCTCAAGGTTTGTAAATACACCAATGGGTACTCTGTATCTGGCTAACCTAGTGGGGACTTGGAGAACTTTTCCATCTAGCACTCTGTGTCTAGCTAAAGGATTGTGAAAGCACAGATCAGCACTCTGTGTCTAGCTAAAGGTTTGTAAACGCACCAATCAGTGCTCTGTGCTAGCTAATCTAGTGGGGACTTGGAGAACTTTTATGTCTAGCTAGAGGATTGTAAATGCACCAATCAGCACTCTGTGTCTAGCTCAGGGATTATAAATACACCAGTCAGCACCCTGTCAAAATGGACCTATCAGCTCCCTGTAAAATGGGCCAATCAGTAGGATGTGGGTGGGGCCAGATAAGGGAATAAAAGCAGGCTGCAAGAGCCAACCAGTGGCTTCCTCCTGCAGTCCCCTTCCACAGTGTGGAAGCTTTGTGCTTTGCAATAAATCTCGCTGCTGCTAACTCTCTGGGTCCATGCCATCTTTATGAGCTGTGACACTCACCACAAAGGTCTGCAGCTGCACTCCTGAGGCCAGCAAGACCACGAACCCACCAGGAGAAATGAACAACTCCGGACAGGAGGAACGAACAACTCTAGACGTGCTGCCTTAAGAGCTGTAACACTCACGGGGGAGGTCTGCAGCCTCACTCCTGAAGCCAGCCAGACCACGAACACACCAGAAGGAAGAAACTCCGAACACGTCTGAATGTCAGAAGGAGCAAACTCCAGACCCAGCATCTTTAAGAACTGTGACACTCGCCGCGAGGGTCCGTGGCTTCATTCTTGAAGTCAGTGAGACTAAGAACCCACCAATTCTGGACACATAATCATAGGAGTCCTTAAAAGCAGATAAATTTATTCTGGCTTCTGTTCATGGGAGATGTGATTGCAGGAGTCGGAGAGAGACAACATTGCTCGCTTTGACGATCGGGAGAGGGCTATAAACCAAGGAATGTGGGTGATCACTAGAAGCTGGAAACGGCAAGGAAATGGATTCTCTACCAGAGCACTCAGAAAAAAAATGAAGCTCTTCTGGATCCTTGATTTAAGTTCAGTGAGACCCATGTCTGACTGCTAATCTATAGAAAGTGGAAGATAAATCTGTGTTGTTTGAAACCAAGTTTGTGCTAATTTGCTACAGCAGCAATAGAAAACTAGTAAAAGGCTACAACAACAGCAACAGAAAATTCTGAATATCAATTGGTAAAAATTGTGAGGGTGAAATTTTAAAAAGAATTTTTTTCTTATTGCATGTTTAGTTTGCTAGGTTAGTTTAATAAGAAATAAAATACAAAGCTGGAAAAGACATTAACTTTACAGACATTACTTTTAAAGGCTAGCATAGAGAATTAAATTTGGTTTCGAATTTACAGATCACAAGAAAAGGAGATCTCATAATGTCTTACCAGCATTCTATAGCCCCCCAGGGCTTGAGCATTATTCTTAATATAACACATACATGTTCTTAATAGCATTAACATAATTTTAGCAAAAAAAAAAAAATAAGGAAATGTTGATGGGTCTATAATAGTGGAAAAAAAGGTAAACAGGATTATGTAAGATTTAAAAAAGGAACAAAAGTGAGTTTTTGAAATACTGTACGTTGTCCTTAGTTACTAAAATGGCATAAGTTTGTTTGTTGCTTCACTATTGAGAATATTATACTCTGTTTCCCTTTTTCATATACATCATTTGAAAAATATTTCCTAAAGAAACTATTGTTTTTCCTACTTAAATTCAACTATTCTGACAATGTATTAATACTAACCCCAAATATTCTGGTCATTCTTCAACAAGTGGCCAATTAGGAATAATTTTTTTGTTTGTTTGTTTGAGACAGAGTCTCATTCTCTCATCCAGGCTGGAGTGCAGTGGTGCAATCTCTGCTTACTGCAACCTCTACCTCCCAGGTTCAAGAGATTCTCCCATCTCAGCTTCCTGAGTAGCTGGGATTACAGTCACGTACCACCACACCCAACTAATTTTTGTATTTTTAGTAGAGACAGGGTTTCACCATGTTGGCCAGGCTGGTCTTGAACTCTTGACCTCAAGTGATCTTCCTGCTTCGGCCTCCCAAAGTGCTGGGATTACAGGCTTGGGCCACTGTGCCTGGCCTGTAAGAACAAGTTAATTGCACTTCAATTGTGCCTAATTCAATTGCACTCCAAGTTTTCTACAGATAATCCAATTATACTCTAAAATGTCATCTTCCTGAAGAGCAAAGAATTAGGATCCTTGAAAAACTAGCTCTTTTAGTTTTGCTCTTGAGTTTATAATACATTTCTTTGGGAAGGTGCTAGATAATAAATTTCAGTATATGTAAAAATACTTTATGTATAAGCTGTCCAATCCAGAAAATCTAAATATATAGAATGGATGTTATACTGTTTAATATTAAAGTGTTTGATTTTTTTTTTTCTTTTTCTTTTTTTTTTTTTTTTTTTTTTTGAGACGGAGTCTCGCTCTGTCGCCCAGGCTGGAGTACAGTGGCCAGATCTCAGCTCACTGCAAGCTCTGCCTCCTGGGTTTACGCCATTCTTCTGCCTCAGCCTCCCAAGTAGCTGGGACTACAGGCGCTGCCACCATGCCAGGCTAGTTTTTTGTATTTATTTTTAGTAGAGACGGGGCTTCACTGGGTTAGCCAGAATGGTCTCAATCTCCTGACCTCGTGATCCACCCATCTCAGCCTCCCAAAGTGCTGGGATTACATAAAGTGTTTGATTTTTAAATATCCTCATACTAGATGAGAATTATATAAGTTCATGCACTACACATCACATGATGATTGTCATTTCCACAAGGTTGCTTAACATCTGTAATTAGTCTCTCTGATTTCTTAGTTTAACATACATACTTAACTATAAAAGTTAAAATAAGGAAGTCATAGCTAGACGTTTTTGACACGATTTTGAGAATTGACACCTGGAAACCTGCTACTGAGGATAAAAGAAAGGGGAACACACTTAAAAAACAGACTTAATTACTAAAGTCAAATAATCTTTGATTCTTTATTAATAGGGGCAAAAATTTTTATACCTTTCACTTTCCCAGGGCAGTATGCAGTATACTTTATTACTGACCATCTCAACCCTAGTGCTTTCATCTCTATTATATCTTCATCCATCTTTTCCAATAACTCTATTCTAGGCTTTGTCATAACTCTCAATACCCAATCCTCTGACCATAAGTCAAGAGCTTGCCAACTCTGATACTCTTAGTACACATTTTCTTTTTTTCCATGGTATATTATCTTTCTCTCCCTTCTGTTCTGTCCCTACTTGGCTAAATCCATCAGTCATCATTTCAACCAACCTCTGCCGCTATCTCTAGTTCTTTGGCCCCGTTGATCTATCTGCATTAATGTAGCTGTTTACCAAGCCACCTTCTCTTATGCAACTGGAAAGCCTTGAGTTCATATTTATTAATTGTTTTCAGTTTCCCCAATGGAAGGAAAGAATACTTTCCTTTCTACCTTACAAATGACTAAAACGTCTTTAGTCCTGCTCACAACAGTATTTAAATTCAAACAGAAAGCAATATTTTACATTAAGGAGAAAAATCTTTAATTTGGGACTTTTACATATCCACTCTGTACCTAGGAAAGGACTGTGTGCTGGGTAAATTTTCTAGAACTTCTGAAATCACATTATATGGACAACTTCATATTTGCAGTTTGGTCATGATGAAGACTGCTCTTGAATGTGTTCATTGCAGAGCTTTTTCCTTCTGTGATTGTCTTTTGGAGCATCAAAGTCAAAAAACCAAAGAATGATAAAACTTAATCAAAATTTAAATTACTGTTTAAGATCTCCAAAATCCTTTTGGAAAATAATTTCATAGTACATTTTATAACTAGAGCAAAAAGCTAACAGAGGCATGTTTTCTATAACAATAACTACCTCCTCTGTGTTTTCACCTCTTTAGAGGCTAATAACACTGTCAAATTGATGGAAAGCTTCCTGCTTACTGAATTATAGCACCTCCACTTACATTAGCGCAATATGTGCCAAAAATGAAATACTATCTCATTTCAAACTCTGGATTTATTTTATTACTTATAGTTGATATTTTTTGTACTCTAAACTGTAATAGTCCTCTTTAGTTTTTTTTTTTTTTATTTTAAATAATGAAACAAAGGAAGGTAAGAAACAAAGAGCGATGAGAAGTTGAAGGGAAGGAGGAAACTGTTTTTTAGTGTTCTTCCTCCCATTATAGATAATGAATAAGGACATTGATACTAAACAATGATGTAAAAGATTATATGGAAACAAGGAAATCTCAAAAGGAAACCAAATATTTATATACTGGTATGGTACCTAATGGAAGAGCATTTAAGAAGAATTAGATGGTTATAATAGTCATATAGTACCAAACGTAACAACTTAACAACATGATTACATTAGCAACTTTCAATGACGTATTTGCTTCAAAAGTTCTTTGATCTCTTTCAAAAATAAATTACGTAGCCGTTATTCAATAAAGATAATCAAGGTAGGTGGAACTGAAGGTTGAAATTACAGGAATCTATATTGGTCGTAACACAGAATTTTTAAAAGCTTCACAACAACCCAAAGAAGTAGTTATGGTAGGTTTTACCACATTTTACAGATGAGAAACTGAAGGTCAGGGAATTCACTGATAAAAGTATGAGAGAGAGCTGGCAGTGGGACATTGACTCATACTGTAACTTTAGTGAAATTCTCACTATGCTATACTTTTATTTTTTGCCGAGAGATGTTCTAAAAGTAAGAATTAAATATTCTCATGTTTGTAATTTTTCTGAAGCAAACTTTCATTCTCATTTAACTCTGGGTGCTTCTGCTGTAAAAGAGTGCTAAGAACTATGGGAGTTCCACGGTATAATTATATGCTGTTTGTTCTCTAAGAGATTCTAATCTAATGGAAAGAAAAGAGAAGCACATGTCCTGAAGTTCTTACACCTCCATTGTACTGTAAATTTGTGCCTGCAACTCTTGAACAACTTTGTTATTATTATTTTTTGTAGCTAATGTGCCTACTTTTATGCTCCCTTGAAATTTTTTGTATGGTGCTATTTATGATATCCACTTGTATTAAGATTATTTGTAATTGTGTTTCAAAATTATTTTCAATCATGTCTTGGACTTGTGGAATGTGAAGATTAGTTCCTATTCATCCTAGTTCTATAAGGCCAAGTGTAGTGCTTGCCACACAGTAAATGTGTGTTTGATATATATTTATTATTAGAAAAGTCCACACCTCTCATATAAAATTCAAGCAATATGGAAGTATATAATGTAAACAGTTAAACTTTACATCTCTTTCACCCACTCCTACTGCTCTCAGGTAACCATTGTTAGCATTTTGAATCAGAACTACTTAGACTTTTTCACATGGACAAATGCGATGTGATGTTTGAATTAATAAGTTACATTCACAAGGTGTGTTGAGAATGAAAAATATTATATAAGCTGAAGACATATATGATTAAAGTATTTTATGATTTTTAACTATTTCAACTGTGTTCTGTAGAAAGAAAACAAACAGGATGATGATCTTGAAACTTTGATAGTTGTATAGATTATCAATAGTATTTTACATGTTACACCAAAAATATTCATTTAATATTAACATTCTAATCTATCAGGACAACACAGTAGATTTTAGTTTTCATCATTATCAGTCATCACTTTATTTTCACATACATTGGAATATTATTGGTCAAACTTTTACTCTAATAAAAGCTGACATTTCTATTTACTAGGTTCTAAACTGGTGATTTATAAGGTATTTCTACTTTGCACAGTATTTCCATTCAGTAATGGAAATAATTCTTGGTCCTTTGAGTTAACATTTTGATAGTACATAATTAATAAATGAACATTATGAACTTTATATTTACTATTCTTCAAAAGAATTTCAGCTGGGCACGGTGGCTCACGCCTGTAATCCCAGCACTCTGGGAGGCTGAGGCGGGAGGATCACGAAGTCAAGAGATTGAGACCATCCTGACCAACATGGTGAAACCCCGTCTCTACTAAAAATACAGGAATTAGCTGGGCATGGTGGCACATGCCTATAATCCCAGCTACTCAGGAGGCCGAGGTAGGGGAATCACTTGAACCTGGGAGGTGGAGTTTACAGTGAGCTGAGATCACACCATTGCACTCCAGCCTGAGTGACAAGAGCAAAACTCCATTTCCAAAAAAAAAAAAAAAAGAGAGAGAGAAAGAGAGAGAGAGGGACAGCAATTCAAATGTCTTTTCTTGTTTTCTTTATTTCTATTTCACTAATGTGCTTGCCTATTAATAGTCTTGATTAAGGATATAATATTTACTCTATTTCTCTGATTTAAGGAGGAAATATTTAAATTTATGGTGAAACCCCGTCTCTACTAAAAATACAGGAATTAGCTGGGCATGGTGGCACATGCCTATAATCCCAGCTACTCAGGAGGCACTGTTGGATTGAATCTGTTATATTCGCACAGAATAATTTAAACTTTATGAAAGATTTAGGTTTGACTCAGCAGTTTTAATCACTCATTCTAAGAAATTTATTGGATTCAAATCCAAAGATTTAAGTACAAATGTGCTATTGTAATGTTGTTTATAATAGCAACTAAGAATTAAAGTTAAATAAATTATAATACATTAAACAGCTGGATTTTATATATTCTATAATATTTATCGAAGTAAATGGTAATATCCTATAAAAAAGAAATAAGCTATACAATCACATACAAGTCCCATATAAATAAGTCATATATACATATGTATATAAATATAAACATTATGAAAACCTACACCAACCTATTGGCAATGGTAACCCTGTGATGATGGAATTTTAGGTGTTGTTATTGTTTTTGTGGTAGTGTTTATCTCTACTTCCTATTCTTTCTACACAAGATTCTTTGTTATTTATTTAATTAGAGACACTAAAAAAATTATTTACATATATTCTAGATCTCATAGCCAATATCCACAGTGTTTTTCCTTTTAGGAGACCCATAAATTCTTCCCCTAGAGGAACCAGATATGCTACATTTCACAGGAAGGCTTTAGAATAAAATGCATCACTGGGACCTTTGGTATAGGCTGACTTAATCCCTTTGTTCAAAACTTGCTTCAAATATTGCCTAGAATATACTCAATTATTAATGAATGTTGAAAGGAATATGACAACATCTAAACCCATCTCTTAGCTCTTATATTTGTTTTTGTTTGTTTGCTTGTTTTATGGATGTGACAGATTGACAGTATACTTGTGTGACCTCTTTATGAGTGAATGATAACTCTCAAATTATTGTGCAATTTCCATAGGTAGAATTTTTCCATTTATATTAATTCTAAGTAGTATAATTCCTTCTCTCTGTTTTTATAGTATCATTTGCTTTATAAAGATAGATGAAAAACAGGAGTCTGAACGTTTTTCCTGTTTTCTCTGTTGCTGAAAGAAGAATGTCAGTATACTTAAAGATAAGCAGTTGAATGCAAATACTTTGGAAGAACCATTTTTTTTTTTTTTTTTTTTTAGATTTCTAAAATAATTTTATTGAGGTATAACTGACAGACAATACAATGTGCATATTTAAACTGTACAACCTGACCAGTTTGACATATATGTGTATATATGTACCCATGAAACCATCATCATAATAAAAGATGACCCATAAGAATTATTTCCTAGGATCTGGGTACAAAAGTGGCTTCTATTTTCAAGGAAAGAGTAAGGTATGACTGGTGGGTTGGCAACTAAATACAGTAATGACTTTCCTTTAACAGAGAAAATGTCAGGTTTGTGCACAACAAACTAACGTAACTTAGTTATACATATTTTTTTAATTCTTTTTTTTATTATTATACTTTAAGTTCTAGGGTACATGTGCATAATGTGCAAGTTTGTTACATATGTATACTTGTGCCATGTTGGTGTGCTGCACCCATCAACTCGTCAGCACCCAACTACTCATCATTTACACCAGGTATAACTTCCAATGCAATCCCTCCCCCCTCCCCCCTCCCCATGATAGGCCCCGGTGTGTGATGTTCCCCTTCCTGAGTCCAAGTGATCTCATTGTTCAGTTCCCACCTATGAGTGAGAACATGCGGTGTTTGGTTTTCTGTTCTTGTGATAGTTTGCTGAGAATGATGGTTTCCAGCTGCATCCATGTCCCTACAAAGGACACAAACTCATCCTTTTTTATGGCTGTGTAGTATTCCATGGTGTATATGTGCCACATTTTCTTAATCCAGTCTGTCACTGATGGACATTTGGGTTGATTCCAAGTCTTTGCTATTGTGAATAGTGCCGCAATAAACATACGTGTGCATGTGTCTTTATAGCAGCATGATTTATAATCCTTTGGGTATATCCCCAGTAATGGGATGGCTGGGTCATATGGTACTTCTTGTTCTAGATCCTTGAGGAATCGCCATACTGTTTTCCATAATGGTTGAACTAGTTTACAATCCCACCAACAGTGTAAAAGTGTTCCTATTTCTCCACATCCTCTCCAGCACCTGTTGTTTCCTGACTTTTTAATGATTGCCATTCTAACTGATGTGAGATGATATCTCATTTTGGTTTTGATTTGCATTTCTCTGATGGCCAGTGATGATGAGCATTTTGTCATGTGTCTGTTGGCTGTCTGAATGTCTTCTTTTGAGAAATGTCTGTTCATATCCTTTGCCCACTTTTTGATGGGGTTGTTTGTTTTTTTCTTGTAAATTTGTTTGAGTTCTTTGTAGGTTCTGGATATTAGCCCTTTGTCAGATGAGTAGATTGCAAAAATTTTCTCCCATTCTGTAGGTTGCCTGTTCACTCTGATGGTAGTTTCTTTTGCTGTGCAGAAGCTCTTTAGTTTAATGAGATCCCATTTGTCAATTTTGGCTTTTGCTGCCGTTGCTTTTGGTGTTTTAGACATGAAGTCCTTGCCCATGCCTATGTCCTGAATGGTATTTCCTAGGTTTTCTTCTAGGGTTTTTATGGCATTAGGTCTAACATTTAAGTCTCTAATCTATCTTGAATTAATTTTTGTATAAAGAGTAAGGAAAGGATCCAGTTTCAGCTTTCTACTTATGGCTAGCCAATTTTCCCAGCACCATTTATTAAATAGGGAATCCTTTCCCCATTTCTTGTTTCTCTCAGGTTTGTCAAAGATCAGATGGCTGTAGATGTGTGGTATTATTTCTGAGGACTCTGTTCTGTTCCATTGGTCTATATCTCTGTTTTGATATAAGTACCATGCTGTTTTGGTACAAGTACCATGCTGTTTTGGTTACTGTAGCCTTGTAGTATAGTTTGAAGTCAGGTAGCGTGATGCCTCCAGCTTTGTTCTTTTGACTTAGGATTGTCTTGGCAATGTGGGCTCTTTTTTGGTTCCATTTGAACTTTAAAGCAGTTTTTTTCCAATTCTGTGAAGAAACTCATTGGTAGCTTGATGGGGATGGCATTGAATCTATAAATAACCTTGGGCAGTATGGCCATTTTCACAATATTGATTCTTTCTATCCATGAGCATGGTATATTGGAAGAACCATTTTAATCACCATAATTGTACTGAAGCACTTAAAAATACATGTATGGAATTGAAAAATAGATTAAAAATTCTTTGGATAAGTGTACTCATTTATTTGATTACTTTTAAGTTGGAAGTAAAACCATCCTTTCTGTAGCCTTTAGTATTTCACTTTGGGTTAATAACTTAGTAAATGAATACCAGTTTTAACATTTAGTGTGGGTCTTGATATTTTATCATCATTTTAATAAATCTGACTTCAGTCATTTATGTGGTTTATTATTGAGATTTTCCAATATCCTATTCCAATAAGAATGACTAATCAATAGCATTTAATAGGTAAAATTGCAATGCTGAGAATGATCATTGCCTTTATATTCAGATGTCTCTGAGAGTATGTCTGGCATCTTTCCTGTAAAATACACACAAGGTGATTATTTTGTTGGAGACATTGTTTGAAGACCAACTTATGTGTTATCTTTTGTTTGACAAGCAGCTTAAAAAGAAAAACCACTCCAGCACAATATTCAACATTTGACAGTTCTGCTCCGTGATAACCTTATTCATTCCCATGATGTAATGGTTATTTTTGTTACACAGGAACTCTCCCTGGTTTTCTCGTATCTCCATTATACTTTGTCCGTAAGCTCTCTGATGCTAGAATTTCCAAATAGATTGATTTTTCAACTAAAATTGAATGTATCTACTTATCCACTCTCAAACCCAAAATATGCTCATCTATTTTTGCCTCAAATTCTTTTTAAAGTAGGGGAGTTATAAATAATTTGTAAATCCCTAATGTCTCCAATTTTTGATAATGGTATTATCATCAATGTATTTTGAGTCAAAACTGTGGTATTATTTTTATTCGTCACTTTTCTAGATCTTTCTTAACCATTTATATTAGTTAAAATCTGCCCTTCAAAAATGATCTCTCATCTTTTTTGTCCCCTCAATATTATTCAACTTGATTATTGCTATTTTAGTTACTTTCTAATTCCACAACATCATTCACTCCCTTGTTCTTCCCCCAATGGAATACTCTTATTCTATGGCCAAAATTATTCTTATATCATGAATTTTATTATTAAGCATCATTGATGATTCGTCACTGCCTATAAAATAAGATGGAATTTTCTTGGCATTCAAGATTCTCCACGATAGTTTCCAAAATTATCTTTTTAGCTCTATAATTTCACTTCTATATACTTTTAACTCCTCACCCCCAACTCTCAACTCTCAACACTTATTGTAGGTTCAAGTTCAGTGGATCATTTATCATTCTCTGAACACTTTCTTTGTAAAGAACTGCCCTTACTAGCTTTGATGTTCTCCATAACTCAGACTGTTATAATCAAAAATATATTTTTGGTTTAATATTATATCCTTCATGAATGTTTAATGGATTATTTTCCAATTTTTTTGTTAATTTCTACCTCTTCTGTACTATATTTTCATTAATATATTTAAAATATTAATATTAGTCTTTTATTTTGACAGTTATTATAATGTTTGTATTGGTCTGTTTTATTTTGTGGGTGAAAAAACACCAATTATATACAATGTGAGCATACCAGTACTGTGTGTATATGTACATATGCATCCACAGTCATCTATGTGCATGGTGTAGGTGTGTGTGCATGTGTGTATATTCATAGAGGTAGAATAATGAAAGTGGCTTAAGACGTAAGAGGTAATCTTTGCTGTATAATGATTTTGTCATGGGCCAATTCTGATTATTTCACATCAGTTGAAGATGCACATCAAGATGTCTGGAATAACTTTCTTCTGCCTGTTCTGACCTTTGTTGTCTCACTTTAACTCATCATCCAGCTGCTGCCTGAGTATTTTGCTTTAATCTATTCTCTACTCAGCCAAATTAGAAATACTATTTTAGATGAAAATAGCACATAAGTATCCACTGAGAAATCCCTGGTGGTTTAATTATCACTGATTTTTTTTTAGAAGCAATTTGCAATGGTCTCCAATTATGGTTAATTTAGCAATGAGTTTTCAGTGGTGTGGACATAGTAATAAGTGTTAAAATATTAAACAAGCCTTCACTTTGATTGCCAAGTCTCTTTTGGAGCAAAACTAATATAGGAGTCCTTACAGTCAAGACTTCTTTACAAATCCAAACCTGAAATGTGTGTGTGTGTTTGTTTTTAACCTTGCAGTGAAAAAATAAATTCCTCATTAAGGAGAACTAAAGTTTGAAAAGAAAACATAAATCCTTTGCATATACCCCTTATTTTTGAATGATGAGACATTTTTGGTAAAAGTGGAGAGCAAATAATGTCACTTATATTTAGTATATCTTTATATATATATGAAGAAAATAGTTTTAAGGAATAAAATGGCACATCAGATTCAACTCCTGACTAGATAATATTTAGGTAAGACCACTTGAAAACAGCTTAAAGAATACACAAAATAAGAGCATTAAACCATGGAAAAGGGATTAGACTAGTGTTCTCAGTAATGGTCAGAGTTGCATAAATCTGAAACTCGAATGGGAGAAGAAATGGGTGCATTCTAATCCTAAACATGAGAAATGTTCCTTCTCAAATATGTGTTAAATAATTTAAATAAAAAAGTACTTATAATATCCGTATAGGTTTTCTAAAATCTATTCTTCCAAAATATAAGTCAAGCATGGTTAAGACAGGCCCTTATCATTTAATAGAAAGGATTAGGAGTGAGTATAAAAATGTTTCAAGGCACGTTTCCCAAAGTTTGTTCTGTGGAAAGTAAGTCCTACAAGGTACTTAATGGAAAAAGGTGTTCATGAATAAATGTTTTAACAATTTTGTACATATTATGTCATCCTATATTGAAGTTAAAGCATTCATTAACATATTAAAGACTTGAGTATTTTGCAACACTTTGGAAGCCAACTTTTCTCAAAATTATTTCAGAACAAAAGATAGCTTTCCAAGCCAAATGCGTCTTTCTTTATTCTCAAAACACCAAGCCAGTATTCATCAAGACAATTTCTCAGAAATGTTGTTTAAAAGTGTTACCAATTAAAAACAAAACAAAACTTTACAGGTTTGTTACAGAAAACAGAATTGAAGTAAGAACTATTTTGCAATGGCCCATAGTATTAAGTACATAAAATAAAAGTGCCAAGGAATCCCATAGCTTTTGCTGATGGAAGCAAATTGTACTCACTGTACTGACTATGCAGTATTCCATTTGACTTCATTGAAGTTGTTTTCTCATAGATAAAGGAGCAACAATTGTGCCTCCCTCAATGTGTTGAAAGGATCATATACAGCTATTTGTTTCAACAGCCCTAAAGTGCTACAAAATTTTCAACTTACGTTAGCCTCACACTGCCTAATAAGCTTGATTTTTCATGTCAGTTCGGTTTCCCCAGTCTGAAATGACTATTGTAAACATGTTCCTCTCTCACTTCTCTGAGGACACTAGCAGCATTGTTCATCAAAACAGCATTGCTTCCTACTTTTCAGTGAAAATGAGTATCTTTTTTTTTTCTTCTTTTTTTGGAGACTGAGTCTCACTCTCTTGCCCAGGCTGGAGTGCAGTGGCTTGATCCTGGCTCACTGCAACCTCTGCCTCCCGGGTTCCAGCGATTCTCCTGCCTCAGCCTCCCGAGTAGCTTTTATTACAGGCGTGTGCCACCACACCTGACTAATTTTATATATTTAGTAGAGACGGGGTTTCACCATGTTAGCCAAGCTGATCTTGAACTCCTGACCTCTGGTGATCCACCCACCTCAGCCTCCCAAAAGTGCTGGGATTACAGGCGTGAGTCACTGTGCCCAGCCAAAAATGAGAATCTTCTGGGAGTCCTCAGTGTCCAGCTGCCACATCTCTAAAACTGGCCTGCATCTTGCCAGTGCTTCTCATCTGAGTGAAATGTTGGTGTTCTTTCTTCAATCCCAGGAGGTCTGAATCCCACCTCTCCAACATTCTAAGATCTTTAAGTAATTTTTCCTTCTTTATCTAGTATTTTCTTTTTTCTTTTGAGACAAAATCTCACACTTGTCCCCCAGTCTGGAGTACAATGGTGTGATCTTGGCTCACTGCAACCTCTGCCTCCTGGGTTCAAGCGATTCTCCTGCCTCAGCCTCCCGAGTAGCTGGGATTACAGGCGCCTGCTACCACGCCTGGCTAATTTTTGTTATTTTTAGTAGAGATAGGGTTTCACCAGGTTGGCCAGGCTAGTCTTGAACTCCTGACCTCAGGTGATCCACCCTCCTCGGCCTCCCAAAGTGCTGGGATTACAGACGTGAGCCACCGCGCCCAGCCTTATCTAGTATTTTCATTGAGTTTTTCTCCTTTAGATTCTTACTGTCAATATTTTGTTATTCCTATCAAACTAAGATAAACAATACCCAAAAACATACAAAACAACAAAATATGCAAACCTTTATTCTGTACCCTTCAGCTACCATCATACCTCTTTCATTCAAAGTCAGAAAAGTTTAAAAGAGTTGTAGGTACATGCCACTCCTTCTGCTTACCTTCCAATTACTCTGAATAAATAAATTGCCAATCTGGTTTCTGCACATACAAGGTACTCTCAAATTTAGTTTTAAATAGCTAGTTACCAGTTTGTTTGTATGTGAGAACTTTAATATCGTCTGAAAAATACTTAGGAAAAACTGACTTCAAGTATCTACTTTTCTGTAAATTAGTAACATATATAGTCTACCTACATCTATTGTAAGCACTAGTAATAATTCAAAATGGAATTATCTAAAAGATGTTAAATGAATGAAGTAAGATTTATTCCCAAAATCAGAATCTCAGAGACAAGGTAATGTTCATGTTGCCTTTTTAAAATGCTGTTTTTTTCGCTCTGTGGTCCAGTTTGGATATTCTAGAAGTCATAAAGTATAACATCTTAATACCTCCAAGTATCCATTATCTACCTATATAATTTATTAATGGGCCATGCATAAATGAGACACTTCTCAGTGGATTATGAATATGTGTTGCTTCTCAGATGTCTTAGGTTGATTTCTTTTTTAAATAACCACTACCTTTGAATTTAACCAGGTCTGTTGTTCACAAACATCATAAAATTCTTAAATCTTACATTCAAATCCAAATTTTAGAAACGTTTCAACCTTTTACAAAGTATAATAAAGACTGCTCACTGCCTCAATGAAATGTATTATCAGGCCAGGATGTATTAAATTAAAATTCAAGCTTTGTCCTTAACTGTTTATTTTTTAGAACTCTCTTAATATCAGAGAGTAATTCTCCTGTTGTATTCTAAAATGACTCACTGAATTTAAAATACAAATTATTTTAATAACAGTGACAAAAAAGCCAATATTTTCAGCAGTTTGTTCTGTATGAGTTCATTCAAGAAGTGAGTTTTTATTGGACATAACTTATATGCACATTGTACAGTTTTAATATGTAAATGACAGTTTAAATCCTAACAGTAGCCTAATTTCATCAGTAGTATTTTGAAACAAAGTATCTAGGATTTCTGCAAATTAGTAAGGGCTACTAAGAATAGATTCCTTTTCTGCATGTTCCCTTTCTTGGTCTTTTTGGGTACTTTGCTTTGAATTTTTCCTTTCCCTTATGTTGATTATATCATTTGTTTTAAGCTTTTCTTCCCAAAATACTTACCTCTAAAGGCAGATATTGAGATGGGGGCAAAAAAATTGTTGAACTGGTAGCTAAAGAACAAACTATAATTTAGAGAATATACTTGATATCTCACAAGTAAGATAGGTAAATTTTATTTAGTAACTTTTTATTTAGTAACTTTTAAAGTATTATCACTTTGATGTTAATGATAACTCTTTGAAAAATACACTAAAAGTACGCCCTGCATCCAACAAATGAGAAAACATATTTGGATAACATAAACATCTAAGATTGCAGTTGATAAGAGATATAGAATTGGAACACAGATCTGTCTTAAATTTCATGCTCTGATTTTCCTGAAATTACTAAATGGCATGAATCTAAAGCTTTAGGTTGTCTAAAATTTATTTAAATTTGGCTTTAGAATGTTAATATGCATTCTCTCAGCATGTAGCAAGTGATGGTGAAAGACTCTGAAGATAATGTGAGCCTGTGAGAGTAAAAACCTGTGCAGACTTTTAAAAATTATTGATGAGTCCCATTTCAATATATCATTACAGATAATTGAGAGTGCATATTCAAAGTATAGGAAAGTTCTGTTCAATGTAGTAGTTGTGAGATAAACTCTGTAAATCTTACTAGTAATGAGATTTTATGTTTAGCAATGATTAAGAATTGTTATTGGCAAATTCTGGGAAAGAAATTATTTTCATGATATGTTTGTATCCATAGGTTAGTATTATATATAAGCTATTTACACAGTACTCAGTATGTGAAATTATAATGTAATTGACCAATACACAAAACTGATACTAATACCACTAGTCATTTCTACACTTTTATGTCTTTACATAAAAGTGGCAAACTAAATCCTTATGCTTTCAACATTTTTCTACTTAGAATTAATATATCCATCATACACAAAACATTCTGCCTTCAAAAAATACACCAAACCTTTAGAAATTACAGACAATTTATTCTTGTTCATATTTCTGACACTTGGTGATATGGTCTGGATCTTTGTCCCCACCCAAATCTCGTGATCGATTGTAATCCTCAGTGTTGGAGGTGGGGCCTGGTGGGAGGTGATTGGATCATGAAGGTGGATCTTTCATGAATGGTTTAACACCATCCCCTCAGTGCTGTTCTCATGATGGTGAGTTCTCATGAGATCTGGTTGTTTAAAAGTTTGTAGCGTCTTTCCCCTCTGTCTTGCTCCTACTCCAGCCACATAAAATGTGCCTGCTTTTCCTTCACCTTCCACAGTGATTTTAAGTTTCCTGGGGTCTCCGCAGAAGCACAACCCACTATGCTTTCTGTACAGCCTGGAGAACTGTGAACCAATTAGCCTCTTTTCATTATAAATTACCCAGCCTTAGGTGTTTCTTTATAGCAGTGCAACAATGGACTAATACACTTTGTATTCCAGATTATGAATTGTGTTTTGAAGGACAAAAGTCACATAATTTTAACAATTTTGTAGTGTATGATATATCTTAATAAAACATTTAATCTATTCACCTCTCCCTAAAATGGTTAAAAATTTTTATTACAAATCTTTCATTGGATTCTCAAATATTTTAGGAGCTTTATTCATATATTATGGTAATTTAATTTCCATAAAATTTGCCCATTTTAATTCTATAATGTAAGAATTTTTAGTAAGTTTACAGAATTGTGCAACTATTATCTCAACCTAATTTCACTATATTACCATTACCCTCCAAAAAACCCCATACCTATTCTGACTCTCAGCCCTAGGAAGCATCTAATCTACTTTCTTTCTCTCTATATTTGTCTATTCTGTACATTTAATGTAAATAATATGTATTTTTTATGTCTGAGTTATTTCATTGAGCATAATGTCTTCAAAGTTCATTCATGTTGTAACATATATCAGTACTTTATTTCTTTTTATGACTGAATAATATTCCATTCTATGGATATACAGTCATGTGCCACATAACACTTTGGTAAAGGACAGACTGTAAGATGATGATCCCATAATATTATAATAGAGCTGAAAAATGTCCATTGCCTAGTGATGTCATAGCTGTCCTTAAGTTGTAGCACAATGCATTACTCATGTGTTAGTGGTGATGCTGGTGTCAACAAACCTGCTGCACTTCTAATCGTAAAAAAGTATAGCACATAAAATTATGTGCAATACATAATACTTGATAATGTTACTGGTTTATATATTTACTGTATTATTTATTATTATTTTAAGTGTACTTCTACTTATTAAAAAAAAGTTAACTGTAAAATAGTCCCTGGCAGATCCTTCAGGAGGAATTCCAGAAGAAGATATGGTTATTATGGGTGATGACAGCTGCATGCATGTTATTTCTCCTAAAGACCTTTTAGTGAGACAAGATGTGGATGTGGAAGAAAGTGATATTGATGATCCTGACACGCGGTATAGGCCTGAGCTAATGTGTATGTCTTAAGTTTTTAACAAAAAAATTAAAATTTAAAAAAAACATTAAAAATAGAACCAACTTTATAGAATAAGAATATAAGGAAAATATTTTTGTACAGCTGAACAATGTATGTTTTAAGCTAAATGTTAATACAAGACATTCATAAAGTTAAAAAATTAAATAGTTTATAAAGTAAAAATGTTACAGTTAATTTATTGAACAAGTTTTTTAAAGTTTTTTTAAAGTTTTTTAAACAGAAAATTTAGTTTAGCCTAAGTATATAGTATTTATAAAGGCTACAGTAATGTACAGTAGTGTCCTAGGACTTCACATTCACCACTGACTCACTGTCTCACCCAGGGCAACTTACAGTCCTGTAGTTTTCGTTCACAGTTAGTGCTGAGAAAAGGTGTATCATTTTTATCTTTATGCTGGATTTTTAGCATTACTTTTCCATGTTAAGAAATAAAGTACTGATATACTTAATAAAGTTAGATATGTTTAGATACACAAATACCATTGTGTTACAATGCCTACAGTATTCAAGGCAATAACATATTGTACATATTTGTAGCCTAGAAGCAATAGGCTAGACCCTACAACCTAGGTGTGTAGTAAGCTATACCGTTGAGGTTTGTGTAAGTACACTCTATTGATATACACACAGTGACAAAATTGCCTGAGGACACGTTTCTCAGATCGTATTCCTATCATTAAACAATGAATGGCTGTGTAGTACATTTTATTTATTCATTCACTAATTGATGAGGAATTGGGCTTTTCCCACTTTGGGGGCATTGTGAATAAGCTGCTGTGAGCATTTATGTACAAGTCTTTGTGTGGACATCTGCTTTCATTTCTCTTGGGCAGATAACTAGGAGTAGAGCTGCGGTGTTATAGGGTAACTTTGTGTTTAGCATATGAGAAACTGGCAGAGAGTTTGCAAAGTGCCTATAGCGTTTTGCTTTCCTTTCAGCAATGTGTGAGTATTCCAACTTCTCTCATTCTCATCAACATTTGCTGTCTTTCTTTTGATTATATTTCAATAGATGTGAACTGTGTATGGCATTTTGGCCATTACTTGCATTCCCCTAATGACTACTCTTGAGTACCTTGTCATGTGTTTATTGCCCACTCAGGTATCGTCTTTGGAAAAATGTTCAATTCCCTTGACCATTTGTTGAATTATTTACTCTTTTGTTACTGACTTGTAAGTGTTCTTTATATATTTTAGATATAAATCCCTTATCAGACTTATGACTTGCAAATACTTTATCCCATTCTGTGGCATTTTTTGTTTGTTTTGAGACAAAGTCTCACTCTGTTGCCCAGGCTAGAATGCAGTGGCACAATCTTGGCTCACTACAACCTCTGCCTCCCAGGTTCAGGTGATTCTCCTGCCTCAGCCTGGCTAGTAGCTGGGATTACAGGTGCACATCACCACACCTGGCTAATTTTTTTTTTTTTTTTTTTTTTTTTTTTTTTTTTTTTTTTTTTTTTTTGTAGAGACGGGGGTTTCACCATGATGGGCAGGCTGGTCTTGAACTTCTGACTTCAAGTGATCCTCCCACCTTGGACTCCCAAAATGTTGGGATTACAGATGTGAGCCACTGCCCCCAGCCTCTGCGGAATGTTTTGAAGCATAAAACTTTTAGCCAGGCACAGTGGCGCACGCCTGTAATCCCAGCACTTTGGGAGGCTGAGGCAGGCAGATCATGAGGTCAGGAGATGGAGACCATCCTGGCTAACACAGTGAAACCCCGTCTGTACTTAAAATACAAAAAAATTAGCCGGGCGTGGTGGCGGGCGCCTGTAGTCCCAGGTACCCAGGAGGCTGAGGCAGGAGAATGGCCTGAACCTGGGAGGCGGAGCTTGCAGTGAGCCGAGATCTCGTCACTGCACTCCAGTCCGGGCGACAAAGTGAGACTCCGTCTCAAAAAAAAAGAAAAAAAAGAAAAAAAAAAAAAATTTAGATTTTGATGAAGCCTAGTGTATTGTTTATTTATCACTTGTACTTTTAGAACAATCTGATAAATCATGGAGTGACCCAAGATTATGAAAATTTACTCCAATGTTTTCCGTTTTATAGCCTTACCTCTTATGTGTAGGGCTGTGATCCATTTTTATTTAATTTTTCTGTATGCTGTGAAATAAGGGTATACATTTATATTTTTACAATGGAAGCCCAATTATCTCAGCTGTGAAATAAGGGTATACATTTATATTTTTACAATGGAAGCCCAATTATCTCAGCACCATTTCTTAAAAAGACTATTCCTTTCCTATTAAAATTTCCTAGCATATTTGTTAAAAAATCAATAGATCATAAATGTAAGGGTTTATTACTGGGTTCTTAATTATATTCCATTGATTTATATGTCTGTCATCATGCCAGTACCCTGTTGCTTACTGTAGGTTTGTAATAAGTTTTGAAATGGGGAAATGTAATTCCTCCAAATTTGTTATTTTTAAGGTTGCTTTGGCCATTTGGCATCTTTGTATTTATGTAGACATTTTAGGATCAACTTGTAAATTTTTGCAAAAACAAAAAAGCAGAGATTTTGATAGAGATTCCATTGAATCTATAGACCAATTTGTAGAGTATTACCATCTTAACAGTATTAAATCTTCTGATACATGAACATAGGATGCTGTTCCGTGTATATAGCTCTTGTTTAATTTCTTTCAACAATGTTTTATAGTTTCGAGTATAAATTTTTCACTTATTAAATTTATTCCTAAATATTTTATTTTTCTTGGATCTATTGTGCATGGAATTATTTTCCGAACTTCATTTTCAGTCTGTTCATTGCTAATGTATAAAACTGTAATTTATTTTTACATGTTGATTTTAATGCTATGACATTGCAGAATCAAATATTTTATAAGAGTATTAGAAAACCAACCTAAGTACATAATGATAACATTACAGAAAACTTACGGGAAAATCTGTGAACCAACCATCCTGTTAAAATAATTTTGACATTCTGATGTAATATTTTTCTATTTTAAAAATGTCTGCACAATTTTGTAGGATACATTTATAACACAATACAATGTGCCTTCTATTTTTACATTTACTATTGTATTTTATGTGTTTTTCTAGAAAATATAAATGATTACTTGTCAGAGAAGTAAACTTGTTATAGGCCTTATCAGAATCCATAATTGAGAATATCAAGCCAAATTGTTTTATATAAGAGTATTTAAGAATAAATATATGGGTTCTGGGGTCAGAAATATGGAAGTGAATTTCAGTAGGAAACATATAACTACTATAACAACAACAAAAACAGCCATGCTATTGTGAATAGTGCTACAGAAAACATACGTGTGCATGTGTCTACCCAAATGCCCATCAATGATAGACTGGATTGAAAAAAAAAAAAAAAAAACAAAACCTGTTTTCAGCTCTCAAACTGTCTGTTTTACTGTCTTTTAAAAGTTCTTTAGTTCACCTATGGCTCTTTTAAATTATGATGCTGACAGAATACTTTGACCTGTACCAAGTATAGGAGACTATTAACCTCCTTGTTCTGGAGAATCATTATTTCATTTGCTGCAACCTTAGCTTCTATGCAGCAATATTACAGTCTTGGTTTATACTTATTTTGTGACCATCTAATACCCTGGTTTTTATACCTCATTAAATGTTGTTAAATCATGCCTCTCCCATATTTCTTGTGTACTTTCCTTCATCTTGTCTCCCTATGTTTCCCTCCCTCCCTCTCTCCGTCTCTCCCTCCCTTTCTCCCTTTCTTCCTTTCTTCTTTTCTTCCTTTCTTTTGTCTCAGTCTTTTGTCCAGGCTGGAGTGTGGTGGCACAATCATAGCTCACTGTAACTTCAAACTCCTGGTCTTGAGCGATCCTCCCACCTTAGCCTACTAAGCATCTAGGACTACACGTGCGCACCACCATGCTCATTTTTAAATTTTTATATAGATAGGGCCTCACTAAGTTGCCCAGGCCGGCATTTATTCTTCCTATGTTTTATATTGTTGACTTTATCCCACAGTAGTGTATTCTTTAAAAAGATCTCCTGACTTTATATAAACTAAAATTAAATAATAAAAATAGTCTTGGAAGCAAACCAGCCTACAGGTATAGTACATCCAAAAATTTCTAAAACTCATACCAAATTCATAGTGGTGCTTTGTATAAACATAACGTCCCAATTCTGCTTAAACTGTTACTACACTTCCACATAACACTGTAGAGTAAGCTGTGCCAATATTATGCTATGCTTTCTACCAAGTGTCATGTGTTTTGCAGCAGCAGAAGAGATTTTAGTCAATTCAAAAAGCAATGAAACTCAAGAACTTTACCATTATATTTCTAATTTTATTCTCCCACTGATGCTATATTTTTGAAATTTTGATATCCCATCATTATCACCAATAGCATAAAAACAATAATGCCAATACTGCAAATAATAAAAATGTATTATTGAAATATATATGGATTAAAATAAATGTGCAACATTTGTAAGTCTTTACATATCTTCAGATCTTTTCTGGCAGACCTGGAAAATAGTTATTGTCAAATCAACAATGAAAACAGTAATAAACTGTTAAATAGAGGAGTGAGGAAGAAGCTTGGCGTTTGTGTGTGTGTTTGTGTGTATGTGTGTGTGTGCGTGCGCACGCGCGCATGTGTGTTTTGGTGGAGTAAATACTTCTCTAGTTCCTAATTTATGATTCTACTAATCAGATGTCTTCAAAACAATAATGTATTCCTTGGCAATACAAATCTGAAAGCTGTCAGTAAATTCTGTCATTTATTTCCATTGTTTTCACCATGTACTAAAAGTTAAAAAGAACAAAACTATACTCTAGGAGATTGACAGATTTTCCAGGCATATGTCACATTAGTTCCACAGTCAAATATATATTTTGCAAATCATAAGGTATACAGTCTCTTCAGGACTACACAGGGAGGCACAGATCTTTACACACTGTCCAAACAAATGTCTTCCAAGCCAAGCAGACCTGTGTGCTAAGGTTAAATTTCAAAAAGAGTACGGTAAAGAGAATAAGCCAAGATAGGAGATCACAGGAGAAAATGGAGATTGACAGGTGAAGCACAATGGGGTGTTCTGAGACTCTGAGATGGAACCTTGAGAATGCTGAATTTTCAATCTCAAACTCATTTACTTATGGTCATAAGCCACTGAATTTACGTGTCAATATGAGAAGGGATGAAAGTATTCCAAGCTTGGAAAAATAACTAAGTTTCTGACAATTGTGGGAACCAACTATATACTGTGAATAAGAATTAGTTTACTTGATAAGTTTGAGTTTGCTCTATTCATTTATAAAATCAGGATGAAACACTTTATAAATGCCAAGTCACATTCTTATAAGTTATATATAAGACGTGGGCATTTACTTAATCATAGTGTCATTTGAGGCAAATTACCTACAACATTTGCAGGTCACCATCACACAAATAATGCCTGAAAAGAATGTGAGAAAAGCCCACTTTTTTGTTTGAGTTTATTTTCTGTCACAAGGAAAAGCTTGAGATTATACAGTTGGTTTTGACTTACTTGAGATGGTTTTGAAGAAATGGACTTGTTGATGAGAGCTGATAAGGGGAAGAATGTTTTAGTTCTTGCCATGTCCATCTCTGATTATCTCCTCTGTGGTCAGAAGATAGGGACTGGGGCAAAGATGGCAATCTGGCCAAAGAGGAAATGTGACAGTGCTAGAGACTCATTACCCTTCTTCACCATTTTGCCTATAACCAGCCCCTCCATCTGATTAACAGAATTTCTAAGAAAGTAAATGTTTACTTAAAACCCAAATGACTGATGTCATTTTTATATATATATATATATAATATATATATTATATATAATATATATAATATATAATAAGACACTGAACTCCAAGTTTTTACATATATTATATAAATATCTATTACATATATAATATATGTATTACATATTATATATATATATAAACTTGGAGTTCAGATCCGATTGTAGAACCCAATAATTTTCTGAGATAGCCAACTATTTTTTCCAGAGACAATGTGAGAAAGAACAGTTTCTTTTGAGAAAAGTTAAAAAAACTACCTAGCCTAATTTTGAAGACAAAGACCATAATAAATGCTTTTAATATTGTACCAAATGAACCAACATCTTATTCCCTAAGAGGAATAACATTAAGTGTATTCATGATTTTAAAAAAAGAACAAAGGTGTTAAGAAAAATAAAATATATAAACTGTGTGATTACTCAGAGTTTAATTTGTACATTTTTATGTGGTGAATTATTCAAACTCTAACCTCTCTCTCTCTCTATTTTTAAATCTTAATGTATTCCTTTCACCACTTGTTATCACTTACAGAAAAAAAAAGTACACTAAAATTGCAAAATAGAAGAAAATATAGAAATTATCAAGGGCTGAAGTTACTATACAAAAAGATAAAAATAATTCTGGCACCTACAGTAACTGAATAGGTAGTCATTTGTCTCCTCTGGATTATACTTCAGGGCAGTGTAAATAGGAATCTTTTTGATTTTTTTGTTTTGTTTAACCTGTATCTGTCTATGAAGTGGATATATCATTATAATATCTGTGTGAGTAGAAATAAGTGAATAACAGAAAATTTGAGTAAGCCAGGTAATTCCAGGAAATGTATATATCCTACAAGTAGGACAATGGACAGATAACCTTTAATAGTCCATTATAGACACAAGATAGAAAGTTCCCTGGAATATGGCAAGATGACAGATTGGACATAAGTTGTAAAAGGCAGAGATCTCCCTATTCCTTGAGAATCCATAACTCAAGATAACTCTACTAAAATGTAATGAGAGAGTAATGAGGCATCATAAATAGAGGAGTGAGACAAAATATCTTATGACAAAGATTTGATGTTCTTTATCCTAAGGGGGAAAATACAGAGGTGAAAAAGGAGTGAGAGACAAATTTTACCTTGGAATTGTGTCATAAGCTAGACTTCTCATTGTCTTTGTCTTTTCTGAGAGACTATAAACTCAAAAGTCAAAGCCTCCAGATAGATTTTCTTAAAAAGGAAAAAAAAAAAAAAAAAAACATGAAAAAACAAGGAAAACAAAGCAAAACATATAAATAGTTCCAGGGCTCCCAACCTAGAGCCGTGAGGTATTCACTAGGTTCTTACCTCCAATTTTTGTCTTCTAGCACCACAAGATTACTGAAAATTTCACTCTGGTTTTTTTTTTTTTTTTTTTTTTTTTTTTTTTTTTTTTTTTTTTTTTT